>NC_052146.1:87212967-87326828 GCF_902713615.1 Scyliorhinus canicula | reverse complement strand
AAACTCCCCACTCACTGAACCCCCCAACACACCAAACTCCCCACTCACTGAACCCCCCAACACACCAAACCCCCCAACACATCGAACTCCCCACTCACCAAACTCCCCACACACCAAACTCCCCCACACACCAAACTCCCCACACACCAAACTCCCCACTCACCAAACTCCCCACTCACCAAACGCCCCACTCACCGAACCCCCCATTCACCACACTCCCCACTCACTGAACTCCCCACACACCAAACTCCCCACACACCAAACTCCCCACTCACCAAACTCCCCACTCACCAAACACGCCACACACCAAACCCCCCCACTCACCAAACTCCCCCACTCACCAAACTCCCCACACACCAAACCCCCCACTCACCAAACTCCCCCACTCACCGAACTCCCCACTCACCAAACTCCCCACTCACTGAACTCCCCACTCACCAAACTCCCCCAACACATCGAACTCCCCACTCACCAAACTCCCCATTCACTGAACCCCCAACACACCAAACTCTCCACTCACTGAACCCCCAACACACCAAACTCCCCACTCACTGAACCCCCAACACACCAAACTCCCCACTCACCAAACTCCCCCACTCACCAAACTCTCCACTCACTGAACCCCCAACACACCAAACTCCCCACTCACTGAACCCCCCAACACACCAAACTCCCCAGTCACTGAACCCCCCACTCACCAAACTCCCAACTGACCAAACTCCCCAATCACTGAACCCCCCAACACATCGAACTCCCCACTCACCAAACTCCCCACTCACCAAACTCCCCACTCACCAAACTCCCCACTCACTGAACTCCCCACACACCAAACTCCCCACTCACCAAACTCCCCACTCACCAAACTCCCCACTCACCAAACTCCCCCCTCACCAAACTCCCCACACACCAAACTCCCCACTCACCAAACCCCCCACTCACCAAACTCCCCCATTCACCAAACTCCCCACTCACCAAACTTCCCACTCACTGAACTCCCCACACACCAAACTGCCCAACACACCAAACTCCCCACTCACCAAACTCCCCCACACACCAAACTCCAGGGCCGGCTCAAGGTACCGGCAACTCGGAAAGTCGCCCGGGGCGGCATGTGCTAGGGGCGCCGCGTAAAAGACTCGGGTCCCGCGCATGCGCAGTTGGGCCGGTGCCAACCAGCGCATGAGCGGTGGCCGCCCTCCCTCAGGCTGACCCGCACAAACATGGCGGATGGATCCAGGCTCGCTAGTGGTCACTCCGACCACCCCCTCCCTCGGGCTCACTCCGGACCCCCCCCTCGGGCCCCCTCCGCCCCCCCCCCCTCCGCCCCCCCCTCCGCCCCCCCCCCCCCCTCCAGCCCCCCCCCCCCCGCCCCCCCCCGCCCCCCCCCGGCCCTGGCCCCGCCCCCCACTGGCCCCGACCCCCCCCCGAAGGGCGCCGAAGTTCAGCTTGCCTGGGGCGCCAGCAACCCTAGGGCCGGCGCTGCCAAACTCCCCACTCACTGAACCCCCAACACACCAAACTCCCCACTCACCAAACTGCCCACTCACCACACTCCCCACACACCAAACTCCCCACTCACCAAACTCCCCACTCACCAAACTCCCCACTCACTGAACCCCCCAACACACCAAACTCCCCACTCACCAAACTCCCCACTCACCAAACTCCCCCACTCACCAAACTCCCCACTCACCGAACCCCCCATTCACCACACTCCCCACTCACTGAACTCCCCACACACCAAACTCCCCACACACCAAACTCCCCAATCACCAAACTCCCCACTAACCAAACACGCCACACACCAAACTCCCCCAGTCACCAAACTCCCCACTCACCAATCTCCCCACTCACTGAACTCCCCACTCACCAAACTCCCCACTCACTGAACCCCCCAACACACCAAACTCCCCACTGACCAAACTCCCCACTCACCAAACTCCCCACTCACTGAACCCCCCAACACACCAAACTCCCCACTCACCAAACTCCCCACTCACAAAACTCCTCACTCACCAAAACCCCACTCACCAATCTCCCCACTCACTGAACCCCCCAACACACCAAACTCCCCACTCACCAAACTCCCCACTCACCAATCTCCCCACTCACTGAACTCCCCACTCACCAAACTCCCCCAACACATCGAACTCCCCACTCACCAAACTCCCCACTCACTGAACCCCCCAACACACCAAACTCCCCACTCACTGAACCCCCCAATCACTGAACCCCCCAACACATCGAACTCCCCACTCACCAAACTCCCCACTCACCAAACTCCCCCACACACCAAACACCCCACTCACCGAACCCCACATTCACCACACTCCCCACTCTCTGAACCCCCCCACACACCAAACTGCCCACTCACCAAACTCCCCACTCACTGAACTCCGCACTCACTGAACCCCCCAACACACCAAACTCCGCACTCGCTGAACCCCCCAACACACCAAACTCCCCACTCACTGAACCCCCCAACACACCAAACCCCCCAACACATCGAACTCCCCACTCACCAAACTCCCCACACACCAAACTCCCCCACACACCAAACTCCCCACACACCAAACTCCCCACTCACCAAACTCCCCACTCACCAAACGCCCCACTCACCGAACCCCCCATTCACCACACTCCCCACTCACTGAACTCCCCACACACCAAACTCCCCACACACCAAACTCCCCACTCACCAAACTCCCCACTCACCAAACACGCCACACACCAAACCCCCCCACTCACCAAACTCCCCCACTCACCAATCTCCCCACTCACTGAACTCCCCACTTACCAAACTCCCCCAACACATCGAACTCCCCACTCACCAAACTCCCCATTCACTGAACTCCCCAACACACCAAACTCCCCACTGACCAAACTTCCCACTCACTGAACCCCCAACACACCAAACTCCCCAGTCACTGAACCCCCAACACACCAAACTCCCCACTCACTGAACCCCCAACACACCAAACTCCCCACTCACCAAACTCCCCACTCACTGAACCCCCAACACACCAAACTCCCCAGTCACTGAACCCCCCAACACACCAAACTCCCCACTCACTGAACCCCCCAATACACCAAACTCCCCACTCACTGAACCCCCACTCACCAAACTCCCCAATCACTGAACCCCCCAACACATCGAACTCCCCACACACCAAACTCCCCACTCTCTGAACCCCCCAACACACCAAACTCCCCACACACCAAACTCCCCACTCACTGAACTCCCCACTCACTGATCCCCCCAACACACCAAACTCCCCACTCACCAACCTCCCCACTCACCAAACTCCCACTCACCAAATTCCCCAACACTCCACACCCCTCTACTCACTAAACTTTGAGGCTTGCGCTCCGTTTTCTCAGCTGCACTGATTTGTCATATTTGGAAAAATATAAATTTGTGGAAAAAGATCAGTTCAAAATTGTCAAAAGCATTGGCATCAGTAGTGCTGGAGTTCCATGTGCAGGTATGCAAAAGCATTTGACCAGTACCAATCACTCCAAGTTTTACTGCTCTTTGCTGCTGGTGTCCTTTCTCTTCACCCCCCCCCCCCCCCCCCCCCCCCCCCTCCTCCACTTCAAAATGTAATTTGCTAAACACCTTTTCATGAAGATGTGCTTTTAATCCATGACAAACAACATGATTTTTATTGTGACTGGCTCAAGCTTGAAATGCAAGCAATTCAATATACATTTATATTTCTGATCTTATCTTTCTGTTGCGCTGGGCTTGCAAATGCAACATGTAATTTAATAGAAAGCAGTTCTCCCCTCTGGAGTGGGGAGCACACAAATGTTTGTTCTATCTAATACCACGAGACTTTAATCATGGAAACCTTGGTTTTGATAATTTAATGTGTAGGTGCCAAACACTGCTGAATATTTTAGCTTTGTAAGAACATTTGTAAGAGAATTGTAAGGACAAAAGCATTTCTCATGTAATTACAGCCTTTTGGGACATATTTTAATGAAAACTTGTTTACCAAAGCTTTGCTTTTGCAGGTGACAGGTGAATAGAGAAAAAAGAGGCACAAAAGTCACGTTATTTTTGTCTTGACATCTGTGCAGTTTATTTTTATATTTATCAAGCCCAGATTAGCAATGCACAAGAATGGGACATTTTCTATTGCTTAAATCTATTGACAACACCCAGTATTCTTATTCCAGATAAAAAATAGACATGATGGAAGATAAAGTCCCCTCTATCTTGCTTGAACCTTAACCTCAAACCTGGAAGCCATCTGCGCTCCACCAATACCTTGTTTATTATTTCCCATACTAGACAGCCCTTCTAGTGATTCGATTGCAAATCCAAATCTGTGAGTTCAAATTTATTTCTGTATAAGTGGACAGATTTCGAGTCAGTTAAAATGTTGCCAAAGATCATCTTCTCATATGACTGAGGTTAGAAAAAAGAGGGTTTACGTTGTGTTTTATATGTTAAAGGAACTATACCACAATAACCAGCAGAAAAAGCCCAGTTTTCCTATTGTGCCCAGCCCACACAATCGTGATGCCTCAGACGTCATGCTTCATACAACCACGACCCGCCATAGCAACCAAAACAGATTCTGGGAGCAAAAATAAGAGTGGTACAGTCTCCAGCCCCTGCCTGAGCTATAGCTGGATGATTGCAATAAGTTACACTAATGGGGCCTTTACCACAGCTCTCCTCTATCCCACCCTCTCTCACCCTAAACACCATTCCTGGTGGTAGATGGCAAGCAGGCTCATTGTCATGTACTCACCCTACTGACCTGGGAATTGATAGGACCAAATGTGGCACACTTAAAGGAATCTGGCATAGAAACAGAACCCAATTATGCTCCTTCTCCTATCTGTTCTGATTGTTTGATCATCTGTCTCATCTCAAGCAATGGGCCGAGATATTTTCAAGATGCAATATTTAATTGTAAACTTTTCTGCATTCACATCTTTAAAGTCTATAACATGGGATTTGATTGTTTAGTGGTAATGTGACTAGACGAGTGATCCAGGGGTCTGGGCTAGTGACCCAGAGATGTGAGTTCAAATCCTGCTATGGCAACTGGGGAATTTAAAGTCTGTTAATTCAATAAATCTGATACCTTATCATGAGGAAGATATAAAAGGTGTGGCATAGATTCAGTATGATGTTATCATGGATGAGTGATTACGGTTATGAAGATAAATTGGAACATTCTTCTCTGAAGGTTGAGCGGTGACTGATAAAGGTTCTCAAAATGATGAAAGGTAAATAATGATAGACTGTTTCCATTTGTGAATAGTAAGATGAAAAATAAAGAAAACATGATAGAGAAAAATCTTTACAGAGTGAATGGGACAGACATTTCAAACCTTAAAGAAAAAGAATTTTCAGATGCAAATCAAGATTTTTTTTTAAATGGATGAAATGTTCATTTAAAAATAGGTAAATTAAGAATGCATTGTCCACCTTCATTGTAAACTTCAGAGTGTTGGAATATGTATCAAATAATGCGACAATTCAAAACTTGCCTGGAGCACATATGGCAACGCTTGTATTTCCTTTCAGGTTTTAAAGCTTATTATTTCAGTATAATTGATGGAATATTAGGTATACCTGCAACTTACTAGTTATTGCCTTCATACGCCACCTTTTATTTTTTGAGATACCAGCCTCTTGGATTACGCCAACTGTTTGAAGTTGCAGATTAACCCTTTCTAATTTACGCGTTGGGACATGTGTAGGATGATTGATGATGTTTCCATGATAAAAAAAAATATGTTCCCTCAACTCAACATCCATTTTTTGAAATTTGAGGAAAGGCAGACATAATTTAACGGTTACAGTTTTATCTTACAACAGTTGATCTTGGAGCTTTTTATTTCTGTGTCCCATTACTGACATGACAAAGATGAATATGGAGACCTATGAAAAAGATAGAAAGGAAGATAGAAGCGAGATATCCTTGAATTACGATAATGGTCTCCTGAGTGCAGCAAAAGGAAGCCTATTATTAACTGATATCTTGTGGTTCAGAACCCCAGCTACTCAATTGTTCAGTCAGCCTGCCTTGGACAATTTACTGAATCAATCCTCATTACATGTGTTAAGGCCTCACATCATTACCTTCTATATTTCCATCAGGTAACGTAGTAAGACTCCTTGGCTGCCTTCCAGTCCCACAAAATGTAGGTGTTAGTTCACTGTCTAGAACTGTCTTTGGAAACTTATTAGACTGAATTATCTTTTATCGATAATCTGGATACTGCAGGTGCCTTGGCAGGTCTCCAGCACCGTCCTGGGCGCATTTCATTTTGTTCTGTTTTCTTTTTTTTGGAAACCTTTTTATTGGCATTTCTCATATTTTTTAACAATTGTGTATATACATCACATTTTTCTGACCGCGTTAATTTACTTTATTGTACACAGAGGTTTATTTTGCCTTTCATTTAATTGACCTTATATACATTTTGCCGCCCTCCGGATCGGTCCATACTCCCCCCCCCCCCCCCCCCCCCCCCCCCCCCACCCTCCGCCCCAGCCCTTTGGTTTCAGCTATGTTTTGCTTTTATTTTCAGGGAAAGCTCCCTCCTCATCTCTTCTTTTGTGGTTTCCCCACCTCCCTTCCCCGCCCCCCCTGGGTTGTGCAGTCCTTTGGTTCCTCATCTGTCCTGTTTTTTTATTCTTAGCTTACTCCTCGTTGCTGGCCTCAAACAGGTTTTGGAACAGGCCGACAAACTGCCCCCAAGTATCCAGGAAGCCTTCCTGTGACCCTCGGATGGCGTACTTAATCTTCTCCAGGTGGAAAGATTCCGAGAGATCAGCGAGCCAGTCTGCAGCCGTGGGTGGTGCTGCCGATCGCCAGCCGAGCAGGATTCTCCGGCGTGCGATTAGGGAGGCAAGGGCGTTGGCCCCCTTCCCCATGTATAGTTCTGGCTGCTCCGATACCCCGAAGATTGCCACTATTGGGCATGGCTTCACCCTCACCCCCACAATTTTGGACATTGCCTTGGAGAAGGCTGTCCAGAACCCAGCAAGTTTGGGATAAGCCCTGAACATGTAGGTGTGGCTGACCGGGCCCCTCTGGCACCGCTCACATTTGTCCTCCACCTCCGGGAAGAACCTGCTCATTGTGGTTCTGGTCAGGTGTGCTCTATGCACCACTTTGAGCTGCATTAGGCTGAGCCTTGTGCAGGAGGAGGTGGAGTTAGCCCTGCTCAGTGCTTCGCTGCAGAGTTCCCATCCCACCTCTGTCCCCAGTTCATCCTCCCAGTTTTGTCTGGTCTCGTCCGGTGGTGTCTGAGCTCTGTCTAGTCGCTGTCTGTATAGTTTCCCACATAGCCCCCCCTTCTCGTTGCTTGTGCCTATCAGGTCCTCTGGTAGTGTTGTTTCTGGGGCCCCAGGGATCCTACTGTCTCCTGGCGTAGGAAGTGTTTTATTTGGAGGTTTCTCATTTCCTGTCCTTTTGCTAGTTTCCACTTCCTCGTCAGTTCGTCCAGTGTCGCCAGTCTGCGCCCGACGTAGAAGTCCCCGACCGTCAGTGTACCCCCGTCCCGCCTCCATCCTTTGAAGGTGGTATCTAGCATGGCTGGGGGGAATCTGTGATTGCCGCAGATGGAGGACATTTTAGTTATCCTGAAGTGTTGTCTCAGCTGGGTCCACGTTCTCAGCATGGCTGCTACCACTGGGTTTGTTGTGTATCTTGCCGAAGAGGATGGGAGTGTTGCTGTGGCCAGGGCCCGGAGGGTCGTTCCTTTACAGGATGCCTCCTCCATTTGTACCCAATCTGTGTCAGGTTCTTGTACCCATCCCCTCACTCTTTCTGCCGTTGCTGCCCAGTGGTAGTATTGTAGGTTTGGTAAGGCCAAGCCCCCTTTGATTTTCCTTCTTTGCACACACACACACACACACACAAACACACACAAATGCCATGATTAGACTGTCTACATTCTGGAAAAAGGCTTTGGGGATGAAGATCGGGATGGATCTAAACAGGAAGAGGAACCTTGGCAGTATGTTCATCTTGATCGTCTGCACTCTCCCCGCCAGGGAGAGTGGGAGTGAGCCCCACCGTTGAAGGTCTTTTCTTACTTCCTCCACCAGGCTGGTCAGGTTCCACTTGTGGATCTGTGTCCAGTTTCTGGCTCTCTGGATCCCCAGGTAACGGAATCTGTTCTGGGCTGTTTTAAACGGGAGCCTCCAGCTGTTTTAAACGGGAGCCCTCCAGCTCTGTCCCTCCCCCTTTTGGGTTCACTGGGAATGTCTCGCTTTTGCCCAGGTTAAGTTTGTAGCCCGAGAAGGTTCCAAACTATTTCAGGATTTGCAGTATTGCCTTCAGTCCCTCCAGTGGCTTTGAGACATAGAGGAGCAGGTTATCTACATAGAGCGAGACTCTGTGCTCTCTGTCTCCTCTCCAGATTGCCTTCCAGCTTTTTGCGTCCCGCAGGGCTATCACCAGGGGTTTGATCGCTAGCGCGAACAAGAGTGGAGACAGGAGGCAGCCCTGCCTTATTCCTCTCTGTAGCTGGAAGTATTCAGAGCTGGTGGTGTTAGTTCGGACACTCGCCTTGGGAGCATTGTACAGGAGCCTCACCCAGGTGGTGAACCCCGCTCCTAGCCCAAACCGTTCCAGTACTTTGAGGAGGTATTTCCTCTGTTGAAAGCCTTTCTGCGTCCAGGAAGACGATCACCTACCCTTGAAAAAGTCCGTTTGGTCCTCTGCGACCACCTTTTGGCCAGGACCTCTGCGAGTATTTTCGCGTCCGCATTCAGCACTGAAATAGGTCTGTATGATCCACATTCTTTATGTTTTTTGGGTATTCGTGAAATTGTGGACTGCGCTAGCGTGGGCGGCAGAGTACCCCTTGGAAGTGCGTCCGCAAACATGTCCCTTAGGTGTGGGGCCAGGACTGGTGCAAAGTTTTTGTAGAAGTCTGCCGGGAACCTGTCGGGTCCCGTTGCCTTCCTCGCCTGCATCGAGCTGATGCTCTCCATGATTTCTCCCAGATTTCTCGTTGTTATGGCCCACGATATTTTTTGGCAGAAGGCCTTGTTGGCCAGGAGGTCCATGACCAGCCTCCATGTGGGGCGCTGGGCCCAGCCTATCTCCAACCTCACATCCATGTAATGTGGAGCTTGGTCAGAGATGACAATTGCGGAATATTCCACTCCCGTGATCCCTGGAAGCACTGATTTCCCCACTGCAAAGAAGTCGACACAGGTTTATACCTTGTGCACTTGTGAAAAGTATGAGAATTCCTTTTCTCCTGGGTGCAGGAACTTCCATGGGTCCACCGCCCCCACCTGCTCCATAAAGGCTCCTAGTTCCCTGGCCATGCCAGACATTTTCCCCGTTCTGGGGTTTGATCGGTTGGTCAGTGGGTCCAGCACGCAGTTAAAATCACCCCCCATAATCAGTCAGTGTGTGTCGATGTCGGGGATTTCCGCCATGGTCTTCTTTATGAATTCCGAGTTGTTCCAGTTGGGAGCGTACACATTTACCAGTACTACCAGTGCCCCTTCCAGGACACCGCTGGCCATGACGTACCATTCCCCCTGTGTCCGTAACTGTCTTGGTTCTCTTATTAATTAGTATTGCTACCCACCTAGCCCTCGTCCCATAACGTGAGTGGTACGTCTGTCCCACCCAGCTGTTTCTTACCAGCAGTCAGTTCTTCTCCCTCAGGTGCATCTCTTGTAGATAGATTATGTCTGCTTTTAGGTTTCTTACATGGTCAAAGACTCTGGATCTTTTCACCAGACCCTTAAGCTCCCTTACATTCCAGGTGACAATCCTGGTGGGAGGTTTCTGATCCTCCAGTCTTGCGGGGTCACCCATACTTACCTGGTGGACGCGCTCCTGCACTCGGGGTTTCCATTTGTCAGGGGGCCGTCCAAAATGGTTGCGATCGCCTCTCTCACTATGAGGTTGGGCCCCAGCACTCCAGGGTTTCTCTTTGACACCCAACATGGCTGTCAGCTATGTGTATACCACGTGGGTGCGCCCCTGCACTCCGCGTTCTCCCTCCGCCCTGATGCCCTCCCGAGTGACTGTTTGCGGCACCATCTTGGTTCCTTGCCCTGCTCCATGCCCGCCGAGGACTGTTTCCATTCTGCTTCTCTGCCTCAACCTTCTCTTTGCTTCATTTTGTTCTGCGCTCCTCCCCCTCCCCCTCCCCTCAGTCCCTGTCCCTTTGTTTCCCTGCCTGTGTTTCCCCCCCCCCCCCCCCCACTTCTGCCCTGTCCCCCGCCCTCTTTGTGCCAGGCTCAACCTCTCCCCTGAGAGGCGTGCCGCGGCCCTCCTTTATTTCTGCCCTCCCGTGTTGGCGCTCCTCGCTAGTACGGTGCCTCCCCTCCCAGTACTTGCCCAGCTCTGGCCCTGCTTTACCTTCCTCCTTCCACCCCATGTCTCGCACTCCTGTCTGCTTATCTCACCCTCGCTCCCCTTCCTCTGCTCCCCCTCATTACATTGAGGAAAGAGTCGATCTCGATAATGAGGCAGCACAGTCCCACATAAAACAGAAAACAAATGTGTACAGTTCATGATCTTATTGTCTTTTTCTCCATAAATTTAGAGTGCCCAATTCATTTTTCCAATTAAGGGGCAATTTAGCGTGGCCAATCCACCTACCCCGCACATCTTTGGGTTGTGGGGGTGAAACCCACGCAAACACGGGGAGAATGTGCAAACTCCACACGGACAGTGACCCAGAGCCGGGATCGAACCTGGGACCTCAGCACCGTGAGGCAACAGGGCTAACCCACTGCGCCACCGTGCTGCCCTATGATCTTATTGTCTGTGTTTGCGGTCTGTCCTCTGCTCTTTGTACCGATTCTTTTCCTTTTCCTGCCCCTGCGGCTTTCCTTGTGGTTGCGGCTGTTCCTCCCCCAATTTGTTCAACCTAACAAACTCGTCAGCCTTCGCTGAATACAGTTCCTTTCCCTTAAATGTTACCCAGAATCTGGTCAGGAACAACATCCCAAATCGCACCCCACTTTTGTAGAGTGCTGATTTGGCCCTGTTGAACTCAGCCCTTGTTTTGGCCAGATCCGCCCCAATGTCCTGGCACACCCTTATATTCTTCCCTTCCCACGGGCATGATTTTGTCTGACCGGCCCACCTCCTGATTCTTTCCTGGTCCTGGAAGCGGTGCACCTTCGCGATAATCGCTCTGGGCTGCTCCCCGGCTATGGGGCTGGGTCGAAGCGACCTGTGCCCCCGGTCCATTTCTGGGGGGGTTTGGAAAGTCTTCCCTCCCCACTAGCTTGCCCAACATTCGGGCGATGTAGCCCATTGGGTCTCTGCCCTCCATCCCCTCTGGCAGACCCACTACTCTGATGTTCTGCCATATGGACCTGTTCTCCTGGTCCTCCACTTTCCCTCTTAGGCTCCCCTGGGTCGTTACCAACCTTCTCTCCTCGGTTTCCAGAGCTACAATCCTGTTGCTCTGGTCCAAGGTGGCCTTTTCCAACTCCAGGATTGTTTTCTCCTGCGCCTCCACCTTTCTTCCCAGGCTTTCGATGGTTCGCTGCATTTTGTCTGTCATCTCCGACAGCACCTCCTTCATTATCGTGTGAAGCTCTGTCCTAATTGCCTCCTTTATGGTGTTTAGCTCCCTTTTCAGCACGCTTCTCCATTCCTCTCCCTCCCGTCTGCCTCCCTTCCCTTTTACCTCTCTGCCCCTGGCTCGTCTGGTGCCTCCCCCTCACCCCTGCCCTGACTCCCCCCCCCGTCCCTCCATTCCCTTGCCCTACTGGTTGCTGGCTATGAAGAGTTGTTGAAACAAGTTGGTGAATGGCTTCCACGTCCTATGGAAACCTTCTTCTGATCCGCAGATGGTGAATTGTATTTTCTTCAGTCTGAGAAATTCCACCAGATCGGACAGCCAGTCTGCAGCTTTGGGTTGTGCTGCCGACTGCCAGCTGAGCAGGATTCTCCGGCGGGCGATCAAGGAGGAAAAGTCCATGGTATCAGCCCCCTTCCCCATGTAGAGCTCTGGCTGATCTGATATTGTGAAGACCGTCACTTTTGGGCATGGCTCCACCCGCACTCCCACAACCCTGGATATTTTGGGCGCAAATGACATCCAGGAATGAATCCAGAAGAATCGCTCAACTCTCGTGAATGCTTCAACGTCAAACAGTTTGTTATATTTAGAATCTTTATTGTCACAAGTAGGCTTATATTAACACTGCAATGAAGTCACTGTGAAAAGCCCCGAGTCGCCACATTCCGGCGCCTGTTCGGGTACACTGAAGGAGAATTCAGAATGTCCAATTCACCTAACAAGCACGTCTTTCGGGACTTGTGGGAGGAAACCTGGGCCCCCGGAGGAAACCCACGCTCCCCGTGCAGGCTCCACACAGACAGTGACCCAAGCCGGGAATCGAACCTGGGACCCAGTCGCTGTGAAGCAACAGTGCTAACCACTGTGCTACCATGCCGCCCACTATGCTATGCTAGCAGGGAGCAGTCTGCTAGGCATACCATGCTATGTCAGGCTGTGGAGGCACAGCAGATTACCACAAAGTGGGAGACCCTCTGAGGGGTGTACACCACCAAGCGGTCCAGGCAGCGGAACCACATTTTGAGCAGTTCAATGTATCTTTTAAGGACAGCACGTGTGTCAGCATGGGTCTCGTTATATTGGGTCTCTGCCTCGGTCTCCAGTCTCCAGCTGCAGCACTGGCGTAATCAGCCAGGACCTCAGCGGGCAGCACGGTAGCACAGTGGTTGGCACTGTCGCTTCACAACTCCAGGGTCTCAGGTTCGATTCCCGGCTTGGGTCACTGTCTGTACGGAGTCTGCACGTTCTCCCCGTGTGTGCGTGGGTTTCCTCCGGGTGCTCCGGTTTCCTCCCACAGTCCAAAGATGTGAAAGTTAGGTGGATTGGCCGTGCTAAATTTCCCTTAGTGTCCAAAGGGGTTGTGTGGGATTGCTGGGTTACGGGTATGGGGCGGAGGTGTGGGCTTAAGTGGGGTGCTCTTTCCAAGGGCTGTTGCAGACTTGATGGGCCAAATGGCCTCCTTCTGCACTGTGAATTCTATGTCTATGTCTCAGCGGGTACCCCTTATCCCCCAAGAGCCAACTCATCATCTTGGGGTGATCCTCAAAGACTCTGGGGATTTGGGAGTCTCCCTGGATATAACTGTCGTGCACGCTCCCCGGGTGAAGCATGCACACATGTACACGATCTGGAGGTGGTGGTCGCACGTGAGTTTAACATTCACGGAGTGGAACTCCTTCCTGTTGATGAGGGGCACTCCCTGATGCCCCAATACATGCAAGACGATATGCGTGCCATCAATTACCCCTGGACCTGGGGAATCCTGGCGATGATGGAGGATCCTGCTGTCCGGTCGTCTTGGTGGACTTGGTCCAACTCAAAGTTACTAAGGAGGTGAATTCTCCACCAACAGGATTCTCCGTTCCGCCGGCGGCGCACTCTACCTATGGGTTTCTAGGCGGCATGTGGTGGCTACAATGGGAAATCCCATTGGCCAGCCACGGGAATGGAGAACCCCTCTGCCAGTGATGGCGCAGCACCGAGATACATGCGGCTGGGGATTTGGAGAATTCACCTCAAGGTCTGATGCCAGGCACACAGGATACAGGGCATCTGTGATCTCCCGGGTCCACTTGTGGGCTGTAGCCTGTGATATGCTGCACAGGTTCCCACTCGAGCCCTGGAATGGTCCGGTTACATAAAGGTTCAGGGCTGCAGTGACCTTCATGGCCACCGGGAGTGGGTGCCCTCCTCCTCCACAGGATCCGCGAGGACGTGGCACAGGTGCCAGACTATCTCTTTGTTGATATGGAATTTCCTGTGGCACATGCTGTCTGTCATCTCATCGAAAGACCAACGACACCTGTACACCTTGGCCTCCACCTCTGGGTTCCTCCTCAGCTTGATGGGCGACCCGGTCTTCAGGGTGTGCAGCAGCCCTCTACACATGGGGTGCTGCCTCCAGCCTGTGTTGTCGCTGCTGCCTTCTCCGATGTCTGGCCGCCTGGCCTGTCACCAGCCTCTGTGAGACTGACAACACCAGCCATATTATTATATCTGTAAGGAATAGGAGAAGGGGTGAGACGGACAGTTAGGGCTTTCACCCCAGGACCCTCAAATCTCCCAAGCACCCCCCCCCCACCTCCACCGCACCCCCCACCCTTCCCCCCACCCTTACATTTCCTACCTTCTCTCAGAGTGCCATCCAGCGAGCCAGTTGCGCTGGCAAACCTTGCTCAGCACACTCACCCCCGGCCACATCAGGAGCCTCTCGATCCCAGTCCCCAGACCTCTGCCGGGGACATTAGAGAGACCGTGCTCAGATTCCCTCCCCTGATCCACACTTTGGGCACGAGAGGATCCCCAGTGCTAAAGCCCAGCTCTTGAGTGATTGATAGTTGGCTGCTGCCTCTATGGTGCTGCTGCTTCTACAGTTCAGTCAAAGTGTTTAGGCATCACAGTTCGATTGAAATACGATGCTATCACCATCACTGAGACATGGCACGTGTACCCATGAGAATCCACTTGAGAATACTTTGTGTATTAAACTTTCACCTGAAGCAAAGATTTGAAAATCAACTACATAACATTCCACATATCACACTAACCATTAAACAACAAGGAAACGTCACCATATTGGTAACAATACAAAGCTACATCAGCTATATCAGTCACAAAAAACCCCACATGCAGCAGGATTCTCTGTTTCTGAGACTTGATGCCTATGCAGAATTTGTGGAGTTCCACAATAGCAAAACTGGTGCCGTACCTGGACCGATTCAGCTACTGTTACGGGGCTAACACTAGGGCCTCGTAAAACACAATTGATTCTAATGATAAACGGTGCTAGATTTGCCAGTTTTGTGATTGATATTCAGGAGGCTGACAAGCTGCAGCTGCATACGCACACTTCACTCCCCACACACACCATCCCAGCCAACAAGATGACAGTGAGGAGAGCAGCCCCAAGATTCACGGACACAAAGCTCAAGACCCTCGTGAACATGGTGGAGGAGAGGAGAATGACCCTGTACCCCGGCCCGGGAAGGACGCTGTCAGCCATCGCCACTTGCTATACCAGGACGCAGCTGGCAGAGGCGATCAGCACAGGGGTGCAAAATACTGCACAACGTCCCCAGGGCGGCCAGAGTGAGGAGACAACACTGTGCCCCTGGCAGCAAGCCCCCTCTCATACAACCGTGACCCTATCCCCTCCACCCGGAGAGTAGGCAAACCCCCACCCTACACCACACATTGGCACCCACACCGGCCGTCATGGCCGAGTGCCCTGGCAACTGAGGCCACCAGCTACCCACCCACCCCCTGGGCTGCTTGCGCTGGACTGTTTAGCACTGTCATTTTCTGTTCCCCCCCCCCCCCCCCCTCCTCCGCAGGAGAAGGCCGCGCACAACCACCGGGTGCGGGAGAAGACAGGATGGGAATGGCTGAACCTGCGGCCTTGCATTGTGGCAGGGCAGAGGGCCCTGGACATGGTCGGCGGCCCAGAGGAAAGGGATGTCACCGAGGTGGAGTTCGGCCGTGACCAAGGAACTGACACCCCATTTAGATGTTGTTTGCTGTGACACGTGTGTCGACCCCCACCAACACCACCCACATCCCCACATCACCCTCCACATCCCCACATCATCCCCACACCACGCTCACACTACACCACCCCCATCCTCACCACTCCTCACCCCAACCCACACGCTAAACGCCACCACCCCCAGGCCCGCAGTCTAATCACGCGTCTTGTCTTGTGTCTTCCAGGACCTGCTGGTGATGGTGCGGGTCTATCCGGTGTCCCCCACCCCCAGCCAGTGCCACGGCCAGAGCCCCGGGTGCCGAGCTGCGGCGAGAGCAGCTCGGATGGCAGCCATCCTCCCTGGAGATCGAGTCGGAGGATGACAGTGATTTCCCGTCACCGTTGTCTCTAACACCCTCCACCATCCCAGAAACACTCACCTCGATTGGGCACTTTAGTGAAGAGGCTCCTGGGACACTATTTGGTGTTCACCACACACCTGTTCTGGTACAGGAGGTGGAGGTAGGGGAAGCCAAGGGGGCAGCCGGTCAGATGGTCGGACCTGACGTTCAGATGGGTTTCAGGCTTCTGGAACGGATAGTTCCATCAATCGTACAGTTGCAGAGCCACGGACTACAGTAGGGGTTCTCGCCAAACATCCAGCACCTGCAGGTGCAGTTGGAAGAGTGCAGGAGCAGGAGGTAGTGCCAACAATGCGTGCCACCCAGGTCAACACCCCACGGATGGCATCCACAGTGGAGGCATTGGGGCCGATGTTTTTGTCTATGGATCAGCATGTCCAAGGCCTGGGGAATTCTGTGCTGGTGCTGGTCGAGGCCCAGGGCAGGGTTGCTGTCACAGGCAAAAATGTGCCAAGCCACCTGGACATTGCAGTGGCACTCCTGAGCGTGGGCCAGTCACAGCAGGTCATGGTTGGGGACGTCGGCGGCATTGCCCAGGCGCTGGCCGATATGGCACATACGCAGAATGTGGCCCAGTCCCAGAGGGAGATGGCGCAGTCACTGGCTTATATGACACAGACCCAGAAGATGGTGGCACAGTCAATGGGTCCCAGGTGGCGATGGTTCACTCCCTGTGTTCCACGGCCGCGAGCTTGCGCACCCTGGCTGAGACCAGGGCGGGCCTCCAGGTCTGGCAGCACCAGGTGGTGGGGAACCTCAGGGGATGGCTCTGCTCGCACCCCCATCACATGGAGTAACCCAGGGCCATTGGGCACCCCAAAGGAGAAGGAGATGATGGATCCCATGCCGGAGACTCTTGCAGGAGATGTGTCGGACACAGCAGCACCTCGGACTGCCCCTCCCCACCCCTGTCCATGGCGCATCTGGCGGGCAGCGAGTGGAACATGGCGGCATCATACCACCTGGGTTACCCGGGCAGTAGCCAAGCCCATCCTGGCCTAGTCGCCCCAGAAAACGGCCGCCAATGGGGACCCAGGTCGCAGGGCGGGTATCGGAAAGGCTGCCTCCACTCCTGCTGTACCATCTGGGGAACCACCTAGATGTAGCATTAAGGCTTGTAAGGCCAGAAAGTTAGACATCAGTTAATCTGCATGGGTGCAGGGCACAGTTTAATTATAGGAGCTAGGGCACAAACCTGTAAATATCACCCAGGTGGGTGGTGGAAAGTGCTACCGGGGGCATGAGTCAGACGTTGGCATACGATGCGGAGACCCAGAGCTCATCGCAGAGAGGGTTGTCATCATCCTCCATCCCATGGACCAGACCCACTGTCACTGCCAAATCAGGGCTCGCACCCCATAGTGCGGCAGGTATGTATCACGGAGGGAGTTGCAGGCAGGGGGGTGGCTGAGGGGGGAGGAAGGGGGTGTGGGGGTGGGATGCAGTGTCCGTGTCCCTGGTCAGTCTCCATTTCTCCCCCCGCCCCCACCCAGCTCCTGAACCTGGAGGTGATCAGAGCGCCCAGGCAGTTGAAGCACATCTTCAGGAGGTCGAAGCACCTCTCACTGGTCACTGTATGGGCGTCGTTGTAGCGGGTCTCCACATCAGTCTGCGGCCCTCGGATCGGTGGCGGGGGGGGGGGGGGGGGGGGGGGGGTAGGCTTCTCAAACATGTCAGGAATCGCCCAGTGTGCCAGGATGAAGGCATCATGCACACTGCCCACGTATTGGCCGCAGAGGTGACTGATGCGCAGTTTATGGTTACATGCCAGCTGCACGCTCATCGAGTGGAACCCCTTTCGGTTTGCGTTGAGCGGCTTGTCATCAGCCAGTGCTTGTAGGGCAATATGCATCTCGCGGTCACTCCCTGGACCTGGGGCATCCCGCAGATGGCGGCGAAACCCGTTGCCCGGCATCCTGAGGGGGAATTTAGCATGGCCAATCGCCTTATCCTGCAAATCTTTGGGTTTGTGGGGGTGAGACCCACGCAGACACAGTGAGGATGTCCAAACTCCACATGGACAGTGACCGGGATCGAACCCTGGTCTTTGGCGGTGTGAAGCAGCAGTACAAAAAACTGCACTGCGTGCTACCCCGTAGTGGTCACTCCTACCGATACTGTCATGGACAGAAGCATCTGCAGCAGGCAGGCTGGTGAGGATGAGGTCAAGTATGTTTTTCCCTCTTGTTGGCTCTCTCACCACCTGTCACAGGCCCAGTCTAGCATTTATGTGCTTTAAGACCTGGTCAGCTTGATCAGTAATAGTGCGACTGAAATACTCTTGGTGATGGACGCTCCATCGCCCAGATTACATTCTGTGCCTTTGCCATCCTCAGTGCTTCCTCCAAGTGGTGTTCAACATGGCGTAGTACTGACACATCAGCTGATGGTGGCCAGTATGTGGTAATCAGCAGGAGGTCTCCTTGCCCATGTTTACCCTGAAGCCATGAGACTTCATGGGGTCCAAAGTCAATGTTGAGGATGCCCAAGGCTACTCCCTCCCAACCGTACACCACTGTGAAGCCACCTCTGCTGACTCTGCCCTGTCGGTCAGACTACACGGACCCAGGAAGCGTAAGAATGGTCTCTGGGACATTATCTGTCACATATGATTCCCCGAGTATGAATCAGGTTGTTGCTTGGCTACTTTGTGAGAGAGCTCTCTCAATTTTGGCAAAAGCCCCCAAATGTTTGGTCAATGCAGGATCAACAGGGTTGGGTTTTCTGTTGTGGTCTGTACAGTTTCTTTCGTTTTTATTAACTTTGTAGTGGTTAGATTCAACTGACTGGCTTGTTAAGCCATTTCAAAGGGAATTTAAGGGTCAACCATATTGCTGTGGATCTGGAGTCACTTAGAAGCCAGACCAGGTAAGCATGGACGATTCCCTTCCCTAAAAGACATTATAGAATCATAGAATGTGCAGAAGGAGGCCAATTGGCCCATCGAGTCTACACCGACCCTCTGAAAGAGTACCCTACTTATGTCCACTCCCTATCCCCATAACCGCACATAACCATTGGACACCCCACCTAACCATTGGACATTAAGGGACAATTTAGAATGACCAATCCACCTGACCTGCACATCTTTTGGACTGTGGGAGGAAACCCATGCATACACAGGGAGAATGTGCAAATGTGACACAGGCAGTGACCCAAGGTCGAAATTGAACCTGCGTCCTTGTGCTGTAAAGCAGCAGTGCTAACCACTGTGCCACATCAGTAAACCAGCTGGATTTTTTTCATGACAATCGACAATGGTTCCATGGATCATTAAACTTCTAATTTCAGATATTTACTGGATTCAATTTCCACCAGCTGTTATGGTGGGATTTGGACCTGGGTACCAGAGCATTACTCTGAGTCTCTGAATCACCAGTTCAATGACAATACCACTACACCACTGCCTCCTCTATCGAAGTCCAAACATTAAAATATTAATGTATTTTCTATTTCCTAAACTGGCAGTCAAGGGCAGTATCCAATGAAATATTGCCATGTTGTAGAAAAGATATGTGATTTAATGAATAAAAGGCCTCTTTGTAAGCACATATTACAGTGCATTATTGTTACTGATGGCACGGAAAAATTGCTCTGTTGGTTCAATTAAATTTCCTCACAACATAAATGAATATCCTCCACAGGCAGTTCAAAAATTCTCCATGGATTTACATGGAATCAGGTTATGACAGTGATGCAGAGCAGAGGGGGATGCAATGGATTGTTCTTGGATCTTCAACAAACATCTGACAATAGAAACTGCTGAAGCGACGGAAGCAATATGTGTGTTCGGCAACTTCCTACTTTCATCCAAAGAACCCCTTTCCGGTGAATCACAAGTTGTCAACTTGCCTCTGATGGGTTATACTCTTCAGTGTCACAGGCACAGAATATTGTTACTTACATTTGCAGTTTATGCAGAGAAAATAAGCAATTGCCCAGTATTGAAAATACAAATGGTGTCCTGTGCATTTTTTGATGTCTCCATGTGGGTGACATATTTGACATTGCTTTTCCAAGTGATGATTTGAGCTGTCTGGAAATAAATATCAACTGGACGCACATTACCTGTAGTTACAAGTGTGAACAGAACACAAAATCTTATATTACCCTTAAAATAAAACCTGGGCATCATTTTGTTAAATGGGATACACCGTACAGTCTTGTACAATGTAATAGATATTGATTCATTTCTCCTCTTTACATGTTTCAAAGTGAAAGTTTTCCTCGCAGCAGTATCGGGATACGACAGGATCAAAGTCTTCGTCATCAGCTACTGATTCTATGGGTTGTAATTAATTTTCTGACACAGGTTAATCTCACCCCTTCTAATCCAGAGTTCCCATCCTGTGATGAATGTGTAACCACTATAAATTCACACTGTACATTACTGTGTCCCCGTGGGCTCCATCTGTGGGCCGTTGCGCGGCTCTGCCCACAGGGGGAGATTCATAGAATAGAATTTACAGTGCAGAAGGAGACCATTCGGCCCATCGAGACTGCACTGGCTCCTGGAAAGAGCACCCGACCCAAGGTTAACACCTCCACCCTATCCCCATAACCCAGTAACCCCACCCAACACTAAGGGCAATTTTGGACACTAAGGGCAATTTATCATGTCCTAACTTGCACATCTTTGGACTGTGGGAGGAAACCAGAGCACCCGGAGGAAACCCACGCACACGCGGGGAGGATGTGCAGACTCCGCACAGACAGTGACCCAAGCCGGAATCGAACCTGGGACCCTGGAGCTGTGAAGCGATTGTGCTATCCACAATGCTACCGCGATGCCCTGCTGAGGAACATGTACAGGGCTCCGCCCTTGGCTCCGCCCCCCAGCAGGAAGTATAAGTGCTGCGGTCCTACGAGTCCGCCGTCAGTTCAGTATAGTCACAGGCAGGCTCAGTTGTAATCCGATTAAAGCCACAGTTTACTTCAACTCGTGTCTCTGAATGAATTGATGGTCGCATCAATTTAATCGACTTAAAAACTACTATGGAATCAGCCCTCAAACCTGACCGACTGGCACTCAATCCACAGGCCGCAGAAGCAAAATATTTTGTTTTGCTTTGGCTTCGGTGCTTCAAGGCCTACCTGGCTGCATCGACTACCTCCTCTGTTACAGAAAAACAGAAACTCAGTCTTCTCCACGCACGGGTGAGCCATCGTATTTCAACTCAACTTGATGTGACTGACTCTTATACTGAGGCCCTCGCGATACTCGACCGCCTGTACGTGCGGCCCGTGAATGAAGTCTACGCGCGGCGCATCTTTACAACTAGAAGATTACCTTTGCGACCTTAAAGCTCTAGCACGAGAATGTAACTTCCAGGCCATGACAGCCTCCCAGCACATGGAACTCGCCGTCCGAGACGTGTATTTTGCAGGGGTCCAATCCAATTATGTGCAGCAGCGACCTCTTTAGAGGTCACTTTCCAAAGTTTAAATGTGTTCCCGGCCGATCACGTGACCCCATCGTGGACACAACATCTGCGACTCATGAGGGCCGCCATCTTGGCAATCCTCCCCCACGCAGCCGGCCATGTGCGATTCATGGGGGCCGCCATCTTGGGTGCCATCTTCCTCGCCGCCCGCCACGTGCGATCCACGGGGGGGCGGCCATCTTGGCCAACACCCAATATGCCACTCGACGACCATGACCTCCGCGGACAGTCATCACGGGGCCGCTCCAGCACCGCCGACCATGCCACCGACTACCCGCAGCTCAGTGCAGTCACTTTGGACCAGTCGCGGCCAAAGCACCTCAGAAGCTCCATGATGTCCGTCCAAATCAACGGATATGAGACACCGTGCCTCTTCGACTCCGGGAGCACCGAGAGCTTCGTTCACCCAGATCTGATAAGGTGCTGCTCGCTCCCGATATTTCCGACACAGCAAACTATCTCCCCCGCCTCGGGGTCGCACTCCGTTCAGATACAAGGGCGTACTATTGCGATGTTAACAATACACGGCGCCAACTACACCAACTTCCAACTGTATGTACTCCCAGACCTCTGCGCCCCCTCCTCCTAGGACAGGATTTCCAGTGCAACCTCAGGAGCCTAACACTCAGCTTCAGCGGACCCCTTCCCCCACTCATTATATGCAGTCTAGCAACTCTGAAAATTGACCCCCCTCCCCTCTTCGCTGATCTCACCGCCAACTGCAAACCAGTGGCTACTCGCAGCAGGAGGTATAGTCTGCAGGACAGGGTGTTTATTAGATCCAAAGTCCAGCGTCTCTTACGTGAAAGAGTCACAGAGGCCAGTAATAGCCCCTGGAGAGCTCAGGTAGTGGTCGTCAAGACCGGAGAAAAGTTCCGGAAGGTGGTTGTTTACAGCCAGACCATTAACCGGTTCACGCACCTCGATGCGTATCCCCTCCCCCGGATTGCAGACATGGTCAATCAGATCGGCTAGTACCGCATATTTACCACGGTGGATCTGAAGTCTGCAGACCACCAGCTCCCAATCCGTCTGGAGGACCGCCACTACACGGCGTTCGAGGCAACCGGCCGCCTCTTCGATTTCCTCCGGGGTCCCTTTGGCGTCACGAACAGGGTTTCGGTGTTCCAATGAGCAATGGACTGAATGGTGGACCAGTAGGGGCTGCGGGCCACGTTTCCGTAGTTGGACAATGTCACCATCTGCGGCCATGACTAGCAGGACCATGACGCCAACCTCCACCGATTTCTCCAAACCGCCCAAAAACTCAACCTCACCTATAATAAGGAGAAATGCGTTTTCTGCACAACCAGCCTAGCCATCCTCGGCTACGTCGTGGAAAACGGGGTCCTAGGAACCGACCCTGACCGTATGCGCCCCCTCTTACAACTCCCTCTCCCTCACTGTTCCAGGGCCCTCAAGAGGTGCCTCGGATTTTTCTCATACTACGCCCAGTGGGTCCCCCAGTATGCGGACAAAGCCTGCCCACTATTTAAGGCTACACTCTTCCCACTGTCAGCTGAGGCTTGCTAGGCCTTCAACTGCATCAAGGCGGACATCGGCAAAGCCGCAATGTGGGCGGTAGATTAATCCATCCCATTCCAGGTGGAGAGCGACGCCTCAGAGGTCGCTCTCGCTGCCACTCTGAACCAGGCAGGCAGGCCAGTAGCGTTCTTTTCCCGAACCCTCTCCGCTTCGGAACTTCGACACTCCTCAGTCGAAAAGGAAGCCCAAGCCATTGTGGAAGCCGCACGGCACTGGAGGCACTACCTCGCTGGTAGGAGGTTTACCCTCATCATCGACCAGAGATCGGTTGCCTTTATGTTTGATAACTCGCAGCAGGGCAAAATCAAGAATGACAAAATCTTGCGGTGGAGGATCGAACTCTCCACCTATAATTATGATATTGTATACCGTCCTGGGAAGCTCAACGAGCTCCCAGGTGCCTTGTCCCGCGGCACATGCTCCAGCGCGCAAGATGACCGACTACAGGCTATCCACAATGACCTCTGCCACCCGGGGGTCACCCGGTTCACCCACTACATCAAGGCCCGCAATCTGCCTTTCTCCACCGAGGAGGTTAAAGCTGTCACCAGGAATTGCCCGATCTGCGCGGAGTGTAAACCGCACTTCTATACACCAGACAAGGCCCACCTGGTAAAGGCATCCCGGCCCTTTGAACGACTGAGTATTGATTTCAAAGGGCCCCTCCCCTCGACCAACCGTAACATCTACTTTCTCAATATTATAGATGAATTCTCCCGTTTCCCGTTTGCCATCCCATGCCCCGATATGACCTCCCGTACAGTCATCAGAGCCCTGCACAGTGTCTTCGCCCTGTTCGATTTCCCCAGCTACGTCCACAGTGACAGGGGTTCGTCCTTCATGAGCGACGAGCTGCGTCACTACCTGCTCGACAAGGGCATCGCCTCGAGCAGGACTACCAGCTATAACCCCAGGGGAACGGGCAGGTGGAGAGGGAGAACGCGACAGTCTAAAAGGCCATCCTACTGACCCTACGGTCCAAGAATCTCCCAACCTCCCACTGGCAGGAGGTCTTCCCCGATGCGCTCCATGCAATTAGACCCCTCCTTTGTACGGCCACAAATCAGACTCCTCACGATCGATTATTTGCCTTCCCTAGGGGCACTACCACGGGGGCCTCGCTTCCATCCTGGTTGAGGACACCGGGCCCTGTCCTCCTTCGGAAGCACGTCCGGACACATAAAACAGACCCCCTGGTAGAGAGGGTCCTGCTCCTGCACTCAAACCCCCACTACACGTTTGTCGAACACCCCGATGGCCGACAGGACACCGTTTCCCTCCGGGACCTGGCATCCGCAGGCTCTACTACCACTACCGCCGAGGTACCCCCCGCACTACACCCCACCCGACCTCCCACGCCCTGCGCCTCCTGCACCTACTTGCTTCCTGCGCCCCCTTCCACCTGTCACACCGGTCCGCAGGAACGAAGCTCTGGAAGAATCACCCCCGGATCTACCCTCAGATTTGCACCGATCATCCTTCCACAGCCATCCGAAGTGGCTGCACCTCCAGTGCTCCGTCGGTCTCAACGCATGATTCGAGCACAGGACCGACTGAACTTATAGACTTGTCGCCCCCGCCGGACTTGATTTTTTTAACAGGGGGTGAATGTGGTGAATGTGTAACCACTATAAATTCACACTGTACATTACTGTGTCCCTGTGGGCTCCATCTGTGAGCCGTTGCGCGGCTCTGCCCAGAGGGGGAGATGAGGAGCATGTACAGGGCTCCGTCCCCCAGCAGGAAGTATAAGTGTTGCGGCCCTACGAGTCCGCCCTCAGTTCAATATAGTCGCAGGCAGGCTCAGTTGTAAGCCGATTAAAGCCACAGTTTACTTCAACTCGTGTCTCTGAATGAATTGATGGTCGCATCACATCCCCAAGAGTCCAGAGTTCTGACTCCTTCTCGTCTAGTGTTCTACCCCCTCTAACCTGGATTTCTCACTCCCTCTAGTCTAGAGTTCTCATCCTTTCTAGTCAAGAGTTCTCAACCCCTCTAGTCTGGAGTTCTCAACCCCTCTAGTCTGGAGTTCTCAACCCCTCTCGTCTGGTGTTCTCAACCTCTCTAATCTAGAATTCTCATTCCCTCTAGTCTAGGATTCTCACCCCCTATAGTCTAATGTTCTCATCCCTCTACTCTAGAATTCTCACCACCTCTCGTCTAGTGTTCTCATTCCATCTCGTTTCATGTTCTCAGAACCTCTAGCCTAGAGTTCTCACCCCTTTAGTCTGGAGTTCACACTCCCTACAGCCTATAGTTGTCACTCCCTATCATCGACCGATATCAGCCCCTCTTGTCTAGACTTCTCACTCACTCTAGTCTTGTGTTCTCATCCCCCTAGACCAGAGTTTTCAGACCCTCTTGCTGTGTCTTCTAAACTGCAGTGTGTGTTTAACCCGTATACCGTGGACTCACATGATCTCACAAGTTGATCAATACAATAATGTTTATTAATACACAAGGTTAATACTAATCAATCACACGCTCATGCACATTGGACTATAAACTAATACACTAAAACGACCTTAACTTAACTTCCAGATGACTGGCATGTACAGAGCAGATAGGCCTTATCTGGGATCTGGTAGCCTGGCAGTGCTGGCGTTCTTGTAGCTGGTTGTCTATGTCCTCTGTTCTGGTCCCTCTGTGGATGGCATGGATGGTCCTCTTCTTGGCTGGTGATGGGATCACCATTGTTGTTGGCTGTCGGAGCTGTAGTCTGGAAGGCTGCGATCGAGGGAGCGAGTGGTGGGCTATGCAGCACCTTTTATTCCTGGTCGTGCTCTTTTGAGCGGTCCCAGGTGAAGGTCCAATGGATCGATCAGGTCTCGATCACCCTGATCGATCTTGACCAATTGGGGGCGGACACCTCGATGTTTGGGCGGGTCCCGGTCGACCATGGCCGTTAGTGTCCGAGGCACATAGGCCTTCCCAAATAAGGAAAGCAGGCACTGCTGAGTCTGCCACTTATTGACAGTTTCTACCCGGCGCCCATTGTCCCGGGAAGACCTTTTAATGGCCTTTCCCCTGTGTTCGTTTCTGCATAAGTCTGAGCTGCAGCTTTTGTATATTTGCAGGCTGCAACTTGTCTGTACTCAGGTTTGACCTAATTTCCTATCGATCTTTCCAGGCGGCCATTTTAGATAGCCACATGATAATAATAATCTTTATTGTCACAAGTAGGCATATGTTAACACTGCAATGAAGTCACTGCGAAAAGCCCCGAGTCGCTACATACCTGTCCAGGTACACTGAGGGAGAAATCAGAATGTCCAATTCACCTAACAGCATGTCTTTCGGGAGCTTTTGGGAGGAAACCGGGGTACCCAGAGGAAACCCATGCAGACATGGGGAGAACATGCAGACTCTGCACAGACAGTGACCCAAGCTGGGAATCGAACCTGGGACCCTGGAGCTGTGAAGCAATAATGCTACCCACTGTGCTACCGTGCTGCCCTATCCCTCCTCTTGATCCTGAATGTGAAGCGTGGTGGATCACAGACACAAATCAATACCTGCCCTGCATCCTCAGTCACCTGTCCGTCAAGTAAGGACCTACCTCTGCTTATTCAAATACATTCTACATGACACATTACCTAACATTACACAAATTTATTATAAAACTAAAGCTTTTCTTTTTACAATCTTTTTATTGTCATTTTCAAAATTTATAAACAGTTATGAACATTGTTGGCCGTGTTTATTTACTGTATTATACAGAAAAGTTTGTCTAGTCCTTCCCTTAATTTCCCCTAATTACATTCTGCAGCCCTCTGGTTTGGGTGTGGTCCGTCCCACCCCCTCCCCCTGCCCACCCTTCCCTGCTCGCCTCCCTCCCCTGCCTTGTGTGTCCTCTGGTCGTTTTTTTGGGGGGGGGGGGTTCGCCCCCTTTCTCTCCCCTTCCCCCATTCTTTTCTTCCCCCGTCAACTTTGGCTGTGTTTCCCCTGTGATTGGGGAGGGGGGGGGGGCTCGGTTGCACGCTCCTGTAGATCCCCCCTTGTCTTTATCTTTTCTTCCTAGCTTTCCTGTTTCCCCATCTTATTTATTGTTGCTGGACTCGAACAGGTTCTGGAACCAGTCAACAAACTGCCCCCATGCATTTAGGAAGCCTTCCTCTGGGCCTCGGATGACATACTTAATCTTCTCCAGGTGGAGAAATTCTGAAAGGTCAATCGTGGACATTGCCTCGGAGAAGGCTGTCCAGAACCCAGCAAGTTTGGGACATGCCCAGAACATGTGGGTGTGGTCAGCCGGGCCTCTCTGGAATGGTCACATTTGTCCTCCACCTCCGGGAAGTACCTGCTCATTTGGGTTCTGGTCAGGTGCGCTCTGTGCACCACTTTGAGCTGCATGAGGCTAAGCCTTGCGTAGGATGAGGTGGAGTTAGCCCCGCTCAGTGCTTTGCTCCAGAGTCCCCACCCCACTTCTGTCCCCAGTTCGTCCTCCCATTTCTGTCTGGTCTCGTGCAGTGGTGTTCGGACTCAGTCCAGTAGCTGTCCATACATTTTCCCACATAGTCCCCCTTCTTTACTGTCCGTGTTTATCAGTCCTCTAATAGAGTAGTCTGCGGGGGCCCTGGGGCACCCTACTGTCTCTTTGCGGAGGAAGTGCTTTATTTGCAGGTGTCTCATTTCCTGTCCTGTCAGCAGTTCCCACTCCAACATCAGTTCATCCAGTAACGTCGGTCTGTGCCCTACGTAAATGTCCCTGTCAGTGTTCCCCGTCCTGTCTCCATTTCCTGAAGGTGGCTTCTATCATGGCTGGGGGGAATTTAAATTGCCGCAGATGGGAGCAATTGGGGGCATCCTAGTCAGCCCAGAGTGCTGCCTTAATTGGGCCACGTTTTCAGTGTAGCCGCTACCACTGGGCTTGGTGTGTATTTTGCCGAGGGGGATGGGAGTGCTGCTGTGGCCAAGACACGGAGGGTCGTTCCTTTACAGGAGGTCTCCTCCATCTGTACCCACTCTGAGTCAGGTTCGTGGACCCATCCCCTCACTCTTTCTGCTATTGCTGCCCAGTGGTAGTACTGCAGGTTTGGTAATGCCAAGCCACCTTTGATTTTCCTCCTTTGCAGTGTCGGTTTGGGAACTCTCGGACACACACAAATGCCATGATTAAACTGTCTACGTTTTCGGAAAAAAAGCCTGGGGATGAAGATTGGTATGGATCTAAACAGGAAGAGGAACCTCGGCAGCACGTTCATCTTGATCATCTGCACTCTCCCCGCCAGGGAGTATGGGGGTGCGCCCAACCTCTGCAGGTCCTTTTTAACTTCCTCCACCAGGCTGGTCAGGTTCTTGTGGATCTGTGTCCAGTCTCTGTCTATTTGGATCCCCAGGTATCGGAATCTGTTCTGGGCTGTTTTAAACGGGAGCCCCTCCAGCTCTGTCTCTCCCCCGTTTGGATTCATGGCAATGCCTCACTTTTGCCCAGGTTGCGTTTATAATCCAAGAAGATTCCAAACTCTTTCAGGATCTGCATGATTGCCTTCAGTCCTTCCTGCGGTTTTGAGACATATATGAGCAGGTCATCCGCATAGACTCTGTGCTCTGTCTCTTATTTGGATGTTCTTCCAGCTTTTCGCATTCCGCAGGGCTTTCACCAGGGGTTTAATCGCTAATGCAAACAGGAGCGGGGACAATGGGCATCCATGCCTTGTGTCTCTTTCAAGCTGGAAGTATTCAGAGGTAGTATTGGTTCGAACGCTCGCCTTGGGAGCGTTGTACAGGAGTCTCACCCAGGTGGTGAATCCTGCTCCTATCCCAAACCGTTCCAGTACCTCGAGGAGATATTTCCATTCGGCTCTGTTGAAGGCCTTTTCTGAATCCAGGGAGACAATAACTTCTGGTGTTCTCTCTCTGGGTGTGGGGGTGGGGGGGGGGGGGGGGGTTATTATTACGTTCAGCAGCCGCCTGATGGTCGCAGTGAGCTACCTACCCTTGATAAAGCCTGTTTGATCCTCTGAGACTATTTCTGGTGCGCAGCCCTCCAGCCTTTTGGCCAAGACCTTTGCGAGTATTTTCGGGTCTACATTCAGCAGCGAAATGGGTCTATATGATCCGCATTACGTCGGGTCTTTATCCTTTTGGGTATCAGTGAGATTGTGGCCTGCGCTAGCGTAGGAGGCAAAGTGCCCCTTGCCAGCGAGTCCGCGAGCATGTCCCTTAGGTGTGGGGCCAAAGCTGGCACAAAGTTTTTATCGAAGTCCGCCAGGAGCCCGTCAGGTCCAGGCGCCTGCATGGAGCTGATGCTCTGCATGATTTCTCCTAGATCTATTGGTGCTTCCAGCAGCACCCCCCCCCCCACCCCCCATGTCTGTCTTCGCCCACAACTGATAATTCCAGTCCGTCGAGGAACTGTTTCATCCCCGCGTCCCCATCGGGGGGCTCGGGGTGTACAGTCCTCGGTAGAAGATCTCGAATGCCTGATTGACCTCTTTTGGTTCTGCAACCAGTCTGCCTCTGCCACCCTTTACCTGAGCTATTTCCCTTGTGGCTGCCTGCTTCCTCAGCTGGTGAGCCAGTAGGCGGTCAGCCTTGTCCCCGTGTTCATAGAAGGTCCCCGTGTCTGGCGGAGTTGGTACACTGCTTTCCTGGTGGATTGCAGGTTAAAGTCCATTTGTAACTTTTTCCTCTCCGGCAGCAGCTCTACGGTCGGGAACTCGGAGTACTTTCTGTCATCCGCCAGAATGGAGTCAACCATTTGGTGCCTGACCATCCTCTCTTCCCTATCTCTGCACGCATTGTAGGTTATGCTCTCTCCTCTTATCACGGCCTTCAGTCCAGCCTCCATGTGGGGCGCAAGGCACGACCCGTCTCCAACCTCACATCCATGTAATGTGGAGCGTAGTCGGAGATGACAATCGTGGAATATTCCGCTCCTATGATTCCTGGAAGCATTGATTTCCCCACTGCAGAGAAGTCGATACGGGTGTACATCCTGTGCACCTGCGAAAAGAACGAGAACTCCTTTTCTCCCGGGTATAGGATCCTCCATGGGTCCACCGCCCCAATCTGCTCCATGAATATTCCCAACTCCCTAGCCATGCCTGTCTTTTTCCCCATTCTGGGGTTTGATTGGATGGTCAGTGGGTCCTGTACGCAGTTAAAGTTGCCCCCCATAATCAGTTGGTGCGTGTCGATGTCGGGAATTTCCGCCATGGGACTGGATTCTCCGCAGCCCTGCGCCAAAATCACGTTTGGTGTGGGGCGGAGAATCCAATTTCAAGCCGATATCGGACCTGACGCTGGTCCGGCGATTCTCCGGGACCCAACAATTGGCGTGATCGCGGAGTACTCAGGGCCCATTGACAGAGGCCAGCCCAGCAATCCTCCGCTCCCGACCACTTGAGTTCCCGACGGCGTGGAACTAACCTGGTACTGCCAGTCGGGATACTGATCTGGCAGCTGCGGATTCAGTCCCCGGCTGCCCTGGTGGGGGGCGGGGGGAATCGGACACCAGGGGAGGCCTTATAGGCGGCGGGGGTTTAGATCCGCATTGTTAGATCCCCGGGCGCGCTGCCGATCGGGGGAGTCTAATTTTTCAGTCTGCCTCTGCGGTCCAAGTCTGCCATGGCGCTTGGCGCGGCCACCAGAGGCCGCCACCGTGCCCATGCGCGGGCTCAAAACCAGAAGTGAGGGGGCCGGCATCCACAGCTCAAGCTGCGTGAATTACACCGGATCCCTGCAGGGCATTGAATTAGCCGATATTTTCTGCAGGAATCTCTAGAGTAAAACTCCAGCGGTTTTACGCCAGCGTGGGGACATAGTCACATTTTGGGAGCATCCAGCCCATGGTTTTTTTTTGTAAATTATGTGTTGTCCCAGTTGGGACCGTACACATTTACCAGCACCACTGGTGCCCCTTCCAGAACACCGCTGACCATGACGTACCGTTCCCCTGGGTCTGTAAACTCTATCCTTTTGCTGATCAGTATGGCTATTTCCCGAGCTCTCGTCCCGGAGCATGAATGGTACGTCTGTCCCACCCAGCCCTTCCTTACCAGCACTCGGTCCTTCTCCCTCAGGTGCGTCTTCTGTAGGTAAATTATGTCAGCCTTCAGGCTTCTTAGGTGGGCAAAGACTCTGGATCTTTTCACCAGTCCGCTAAGTCCCCTTACATTCCAGGTCACAATCCTGGTGGGGGTTTCTGACCCTCTGGTCCTGTGGGACCACCCATACTTACTTGGTGGACGTGCCCCTGCACACTGGGGTTTCCCTTTGGTCGGGGGCCGTCCAAAATGGCCACGGTCGCCCCTCTCACCATGAGGTCGGGCCCCTGTGCTCCGGGGTTTCCCTTCACCCAGGGGGCACCCAACATGGCCGACAACTATGTGTATGCCACGTGGGTGCGCCCCTGCACTCCGGGGTTTCCCTTTGTTCAGGGGCTCTCCCGAGTGGCTGCTTGCGGCACCATCTTGGTTCCTTGCCCTGCTCCATGCCTACCGAGGCCTGTGTCTGTCTCGTTGCCTAGTCTTATCTGTCTTCTTGTTCCCTTTCTGTTCTGCGTTTGTCCCCGTCTCCATTTCCCCTTCCCCTAACCCCCCTATCCTCCATCTCTCTGCCCCCCCCCCCTTGTGTTCTCCTCCCATTCTGCCCTGTTCCTCCTTTCCTTTTGGCCAAACACTCCCTCTCCCCTGAGAGGTGCGCCGTGGCCTTCCTTTTTGCCTGTCTTTCTGTGCTAGCCCTCCTCGCTGCATGCTTCTACAGTACAATTTAAAATTGTGTTTGTTTGGAAGCCACACATAGTATTCTCATTCAAATAGACTGTGTAGGGGCATGCAATTATCTTGTCAGTTTGCTGACATCTATCTAGAGTGGTGCCTACAAGCCTCCCTTCCTTCTCCACTGCGTATGGTAAAGTCCATCATGTCCTAACCAGATGCCATTGTTAATTATTCCTATGTTTTCCACCTCAAATACCTAAGTCCAGTCAGGTCGTCCGTGATGATGGGAAGTTCCAAGATCACCCCTACAACTTTCCCAGGAGTTCCCCTGCAGTCGTCATTAAACCATACCTTTGTCAAATGCCTCATCTGGTAGCCAGATCATTTTGGCTCCATCTGCTCACCGCTGATCCATGATGGAACCTGTCCCCTACGGACTTGATCTAAATTCTTTTTTAATCGTTGGATCATCTGCTCCCCATACACTCTGCAAAGGCTCCAGTTCTGCTGCCTGGCCTTGTCCTCTAATTCCGCTTTTATAATTCGGGTTCTGGTCTTGGTATGTCCTCCTAATGCAGTTACCATGAAAAAATGAATATGAAATGAAAATCGCTTATTGTCGCAAGTAGGCTTCAAATGAAGTTACTGTGAAAAGCCCCTAGTTGCCACATTCTGGCACCTGTTCGGGGAGGCCAGTATTGGAATTGAACCCGCGCTGCTGGTCTGCTTTAAAAGCCAGCTATTTAGCCCTGTGCTAAACCAGCCCCTTAAATGTGGCTGTTGGCTGCATTCCCTGTCAGTTCTTCCTTGGCATCCTGCTGTTTGTTTCTGTGGATTGAGACTAAAGTCTGTTTGACTTGGCGGGTCAGGAGTCTAAGTTTACTATTACAATTAGCCGAGTCTGAGGGGCTCGTGGTCAATACTCCTGTTTTGCATGCAGTAACTCTGACATCTACCAGTCCCCTTCTTACTCTGTCCTGTCTTTCATCCATCCCTACCTTTCGACCTAGTGGCTTACGAGTCAAGTGGAGGTATGAACGCTTTATTTGGTTGAGTTCCAGCTGTGTCTACCACTGTGTCTACCACCACAAGCACCAATTCGTGTTGGATGCAGTTGTACAGGATTTTCCCTGTGGGTTTTAACACCAATCCGGGGATGGCTTCAGGACAAACAGATGGTGGGGTGTTTGGGGCTGGCTTAGGTCCTGTCCTGATTTTGTACAGGGCAAAATTACCCTCTATGAGTGTCCCGGGGCATTTTTGCTCAAGTTCTAATCCTTTTATCGGGACTTTTAGCTAAACATCCAATTTCAGGACACCCTTTACTTGAAAATCCCCATCTATTGGGGCTGTTTAGCACTGGGCTAAATCGCTGGCTTTGAAAGCAGACCAAGGCAGGCCAGCAGCACGGTTCAATTCCCGTACTGGCCTCCCCAAACAGGTGCCGGAATGTGACGACTAGGGGCTTTTCACAGCAACTTCATTTGAAGCCTACTTGTGATACTAAGCAATTTTTATTTCATTTCATCCCTTTTTACTGTGATGCTTATATAGCAATCTGATGAGGTCCCATTAGATTTCTTGTACACTGCCCTTTGACTACTACACCCTAATATGATGCTTTTGTTGGGGTGTATCCATAATATGCCACCCTCACATTCCCCTGCACCATGTGGGGTAAACCATAGTTTACCCGGGTACAGAGTGTTCGAATTGCCCTGTGGTCTGAAGCTGCCGATTTGGGCGATGAAGGTCGTGGTGATGATGATTCCAGGGTTCATCCTGTGGCTTTGTGTTTGTTGTCCATGGGTGTCCTAAGGAGATCAAGCGTAGTGTCTTATTATTATCATACATCTAATATCTATATTTCATTAATCTCATTATTTTTTTACAAATGCCATCTTATAATTATGTTGTCGCTATGCGTGACTCCCTCCTTTTCTTTTCTTTAAATATATGCTTTATTCTCACAGCCTTTTTGGCTGAGGCTTGGAGTGATCGGAAACTGTCTTCGACCAACTCCATCTTTATCACAGCCATGCCATGGTTGAGGTGCGTCTTAACGAACCAAACTTCAGGGCGGCCAGTTTTATAGAGTTTCGTCCCGGGAGCACAGAGGTTCCGACTTAAAAAGGGTCGAATTTTAGGGTAGCCCTTGTTTCATGGCAGCAGCGATCGCCGATGGGTGCTTTAAGTGTAAATAGCAGTTGGGTGCGGCCCAAAGGGGCCTGGAAGGAAAAGGGGCAAGGAAAAGGGGTTTAGAGCAGAACGTCGGGTATGGAGAAAAATACATTCTTCATCCCACAACCAACCGTAAAGTTTGGAAAAGAGTGGAGAAGATTAGTGCGGAGAGAGGTATTCCGTTCAGTATGTAGAGGATGAGGATGGGGTGCGTGTGGTCTGCAGCGGGTGACGAATGGGTGGTGTCCCCCGATAGGGAGGGGGAAATGCCGTTACTCCACTACCCGAGCGTTAAAAAAATATCAGGATGAGTGTGTGTCTAGGTAGGGTGCCACCTAGGTATGAAATGAGGTGCCTAAACTGGCGGGCTGTTCAATAGGCAGGTGTCCACCTTGGTGAGCTGTGTTATTAGGTGTCTAAACTGGTGGGCTGATACCTCAAGTAATGGTGCTCCACACACCTCAGAACACTGCGTGCCTCAGCTGTTGTAGTACGTATTCCCAGAAGAGATTCAGCCATTGACTCAACTACCTCCCCTGGTCCCCAGACTCACATCTGTTGGTTCACAGAATTCATGGGAGTGACAATCACTGTCCCCTGGTCCTCCAATCCTCTGGTTCTAATTAATCGCTTAACATGATTGCATTCCCAAAGTGGAGTGTTGGGAAGTAGGGGGAATGTAGGGTGGTCACGGTCTGGGTTCAGATTGGCTGAAGCAATGCTATGAGGGGAATGAGGGAGTTCCGGTAAGGTGCATCAGTCAGTGTATCAAGGCCAAGTAAATTGCTATGTTCACTGAAGTCAAGCAAGTCGTCTGGATCAAGTTCAAGTTTGGTGTGAGAAGGTGTGGGCGGGGCAGAGAGAAGGCCGTCATCATGCTGGGGATGTGGTTGGTCGGTGGGTGGAGCATCGTCCTCTCCCATTGCCAGTGTGATGTGGTGGGCGTGGTTACATTGGGTTCCGTAGGCTTTGAGCTGATTGATGTGAACAAAGAACAAAGAAAAGTACAGCACAGGAACAGACCTTTCGGCTCTCCAAGCCTGCGCCAACCATGCTGCCTGCCTAAATTAAAATCTTTTACTCTTCCTGGGTCCGTATCCCTCTATTCCCATCCTATTCATGTATTTGTCAAGATGCCCCTTAAACGTCACTATCTTCCCTGCTTCCACCACCTCCTCCGGCAGCGAGTTCCAGGCACCCACTACCCTCTGTGTAAAAAATTTGCTCGTACATCTCCTCTAAACCTTGCCCCTCGCACCTTAAACCTATGCCTCCTAGTAATTGACCCCTCTACACTGGGGAAAAGCCTCTGAATATCCACTCTGTCTATGCCCCTCATAATTTTGTAGACGTCTATCAGGTCGCCCCTCAACCTCCGTCATTCCAGTGAGAACAAACCGAGTTTATTCAACTGCTCCTCATAGCTAATGCCCTCCATACCAGGCAACATCCTAGTAAATCTCTTCTGCACCCTCTCTAAAGCCTCCACATCCTTCTGGTAGTGTGGCAACCAGAATTGAACACGATTCTCCAAGTGTGGCCTAACTAAAGTTCTATACAGCTGCAACATGACTTGCCAATTCTTACACTCAATGCCCCAGCCAATGAAGGCAAGCATGCCGTATGCCTTCTTGACTACCTTCTCCACCTGTGTTGCCCCTTTCAGTGACCTGTGGACCTGTACACCTAGATCTCTCTGGCTGTCAATACTCTTGAGGGTGCTACCATTCACTGTATATTCCCTACCTGCATTAGACCTTCCAAAATGCATTACCTCACATTTGTAGAGGAACCGGCCAGTCTTGCCACGAGGGCACGCTATTTTGCAAACGGAGGGGCTTATTTTATCCAAGATGGTGTAGGGACCAGAACGGTTAAGGGATAGGAAGGGGCTTGGGTTGTACAGCGAGATCATAACTTGCTGCCCGACTGATTCTTCTACCGGGTGTACCTTTTCATCGAGGTAGGATTTACTCTGCTTCTTTCTAGCGCCGAGTCGGATAGCAGCGGCCAGTTGGGCTGCTTTAATATTTTCTGTGATCTGCTGCACTGCTTTTTCATGGGTGAGGGCTATCATACGCGGTCGGCCAAATCGAGTCCCAATAAATACTCTACCCCTTTCATAGGCCTGCCGGTCATAAGTGTGTGAGGGGTAAAGCCGGTGAAGCTGGAAATCGTGTTTCTGATGATCATTGAGGCGAAGGGAAGCACTGTGTCCCAAGTGGTGCTATTTTGCTGCACTGACTTTCTAATTATGGGTTTTAAAGTGCTGTTCATGCGCTCTACTATTGGAGATGGTATGCTATGAGGAAATTCTGCTTGATTCCAAACATTGCCATTACATTCTGCATTACCCTGCTGGTGAAGTGAGTCCCTTGGACTGACTCTATGCGGCGGGGAAGACCCCAGCATGTGAATATTTGATGGGTTAAAATCTTAGCGGTGGCTTTTGCTGTGTTGGTGCGGGTGAGAAAGGCTTTGACCCATTTAGTAAATGTATCAATGATGACCAGAACATATTTGAAACCATTTCTACAGGGTGGGAGAGGACCAATGTAATCCACCTGGAGATTTGTCCAGGTACCTTCCACAGGACGGGTGTGCCTTAACTGTCCCTTCCTGGCATATCAGTCGGGATTGTTTTGAACACAGATGAGTGCTATGTAGTGGGTTACATCTTCCTTTAATTCGGGCCACGAGCACAGGTTTTTCAAGTGAGCTATGGTATATACCCTGGTGTCCATGTCCGTCATGGAACTACAATAGGAGCTGCTTCCGGTCCTGGGTGGGGAGTACATAATCCCCTTCCTTTCGGATTAAACCATGCTGTATACTGAACCTGTCCTTCCACTTATCATATGGGACCAGGTAATTACCGTTCAGAACCTGCATGAGGGACTCTCACTCCCTATAGTTTAGAGCTCTCAACCCCTTTAGTCCAGAGCTCTTACCCACTCCGTCGAGACTTCTCACCCCTTATAGACTCGCATTTTCATCCCCTATAGTCTTGTGTTCTCATCTCCTCTAGTCTGCAGTTCGCAACCCCTCTAGCCTAGAGCTCTCACACTCTCTAGTCTAGAATTCTCACTTGCTCTAGTCTGGAATTCTCACTCCCTCTCATCTAGTGTTCTCATGTCTCTACTCTAGAATTCTCACTCCCTCTCGTCTAGTGTTTTCACTCCATCTAGTCTAGAGTTCTTACCCACTCTGGTCTCGACATCTCACCCCTTATAGTCGAGCATTCTCACCCCCTCTAGTCTAGTATTCTCACCAACTATAGTCTGGTGTTCTCTGCCCCCTAGTCCAGCATTCAGACACCCTCTAGTGTGAAGTTCCCACCTCCTAAAGTCTAGACATCTCACCCCCTCTAGTTTAGTGTTCTCACCACCTCTAGTCTAGAATTCTCACCCCCTCTAGTCTAGCGTTTTCACTAACTATGGTCTGGAGTTCTCACTTCCTTTAGTCCAGACTTCTCACCGTCTCTAATCTAGACTTCTCACCCTCTATGGTTTAGCGTTCTCACCACTAATTATGTAGAGTTATCACCCCCTGTAGCCTAACTTTCTCACCCCCTCTTGTCTAGTGTGCTCACTCACTCTACTCGAGCGTTCTCACTCCCTTTCGTCTCGGGTTCACACCACCTCTAGTATAGACTTCCCACCCAGTATGGTCCAATGCTCTCACTGGGCTGGTTTAGCTCAGTGCTGGTTTGTGATGCAGAACAAGGCCAGCAGCACATACCAGCTGAGAATTCTGCATTCTCCCTCCGTGTACCCGAACAGGTGCTGGAATGTGGCGACTAGGGGCTTTTCACAGTATCTTCATTGCAGTGTTAATGTAAGCGTATTTGTGACAATAATAAAAGATTATTATTATTGGACTAGAGTTCTTGCGAAATTCAAGAGTTCTCACTCCCTATAGTCTGGAGATCATCCCCCTGCAGTCTCACATTCTCACCCCCTTTAGTCTAGTGTTCTCCCCCCTATAGTCTAGAGCTCTGCCTGCCTACAGTCTAGAGTTCTCATCCCCTCTAGTCTAGTGTTCTCACTCCATCTCGTCTAGCATTCTCACTCCCTATAGTCCACAGCTCTCACTCACTTTAATCTAGAGTCCTTACCCACTCTAGTCTAGACTTCCTACCCCTTATAGGCTAGCATTCTCACCCCTTCTACTCTAGTGATTTCACTCCCTATAGTCTAGAGTTTTCACCCTCTATAGTCTATAGTTCTCACTCTTTCTAGTCCAGAGTTCTCATCCCCTCTTGATAGAGTTTTCAGACCCTCTAGATCAGAGTTCTCACCTCAAAAGTCAAGAGTTTGCATCCTCTCTAGTCGAGAGTTCTCACTCCCCATAGCCTAGAGATCACACCCCCACGCCCCGCTGCAGTCTTGCATTCTTACCTCCTCTAGTCTAGTGTTCTCACACCCTCTGGGTCAAGAGTTCTCGCCCTCTCTAGCCTGGAGTTCTCACTCCCTATATTCTGCAGTTCCCATTCTCTCTAGTCTAAAGTTCTCACTCCCTATAGTCTAGAGTTCTCTCTTCTCTAGTGTAGAAATATCATCCCTTATTTTCTAGTGTTCTCACCCCCTTTAGTCTAGCGTTCTCACCCCCTATAGTCGAGAGTTCTCACCCCATCTAGTCTAGTGTTCTCACACATTCTAGGCTAGTGTTGTCACCCCATCTGGCATAGAGTTTGTCATAATATCCACTCATGTATATAATGAGATGCAGACAGGCAGTGATTGACACACAGGATAATCAATGAACACTCACGACACAGAATAACCAATCACCAGACAGGCCACCACCACTATAAAACCCACAGGGCATTAAGACTCTCCCTCTGTCATCCTAGAGAAAGGTAGCGACATGTATGACCGACTGGTAGAAAGGGACGACACCGTACTGGACACAACAAGAAAGAAATGGGAGGATGACCTGGGGATTGAGATAGGGTGGGGACTCTGGAGCGAAGCACTGCATAGGGTCAACTCCACCTCCACGTGCGCAAGGCTCAGCCTGACGCAACTAAAAGTGGTACATAGAGCCCACTTAACAAGAAACCGTATGAGTAGGTTCTTCCCGGAGGTGGAGGACAGATGTGAACAGTGCCAAAGAGGCCCGGCCAACCACGCCCACATGTTCTGGTCTTGCCCCAGACTTGTGGAGTACTGGACAGCCTTCTTCGAGGCTATGTCCAAAGTGGTGGGGGTGAGGGTGGAGCCATGCCCGATAGTGGCGGTCTTCGGGGTTTCAGACCAGCCAGATCTATTCCTGGGGAGGAGGGCGGACGCCCTTGCCTTTGCCTCCCTGATCGCCCGCCGTAGAATCCTGTTTGGCTGGCGGTCAGCAGCACCACCCAGAGCTGCAGACTGGCTGTCCGACCTCTCGGAATCTCTCCAAGTGGAGAAAATCAAATTCGCCATCCGAGGGTCAGACGACGGCTTCCACAGAATGTGGGAGCCATTCATGCAATTGTTCCGGGACCTGTTTGTGGCCAACGAACAAGAGGAAGAATAGTTGGGTGGCCAAGAATCAGGGGAAAATGGATGGGAACCGGGGGAAGGTAGCTGGGGGGGGGGGGGGGGGGGGGGGGGGGGGGGGGGGGGGGGGCTACGGGTTTGTTATGGGGGTTGTTTGCATGGTTTTACGCTTATTTCTTTTTCTAGTTAATTTATTGTTTTTGTATTGGAGGGGAGGGGTTACTGTTTTTCTCTGTTGTGATCAAATTTGTTGTTGAAAACTTGAATCAAAATTATTCCAAAACAAAAAGGAAGGACAAAGCCGCAAGCGACAGCCTGATGGCAAGCTAAGGCCCAAAACCAAATTGTAAATAAATGCCTACAAACATGTGCCTCGGCCATATTGGGGAATGTAAAATATGTATGCCGGTTAAAGGGGGGAGGCCACAGTTGTTATTATGAAGATGCTTACCTGTAAATATACATGTTAATTTTTGCGTGTTTTTTTTCTAATAATTTGTAATTTGTTGGGTATAAAATATGAAAACTCAATAAAAAACTTTTCCAAAAAAAAACTCTCCCTCTCTCACAGGACACGGCTACTGGGATAGTTAGAGTTCCCAAGCCAGTGAGCATCATCTCCATGTGACAGAGAGCTAGTCTGGTCAAGCCAGTAGGAGGTTATCAGTTAGGTTAATAGAGTGTCAACCCACAGCAGATTATGTACAGCAATCAGCAAGTTCAATAAAACAGTGTTGGACAATCTCCTGTGTCGGAAGCCTGTTTCTAGTTTCACTGCATCCAGTTGCAGTCAACGTTGAACTAACTCACTTAACACATCAGAGTTCTCACCTCCTCTAGTCTCAATTTCTCACCCCCTCTAGTCTTGAGTTCTCATCCCTCTAGTCTAGAGTTCTCACCCCCTCTAGTCTAGAGCTCTTATTCCCTCTAGTCTTGTGTTCTCACCCCCTCTAGCCCAGCATTCTCACCCCCTCTAGTCTTGAGTTCTCAATCCTATAGTCTACAGTTCTCACCACATCTAGTCTAGAGTTCTCAACACTCAAGTTCACAGTTCTCACCCCCTCCAGTCTAGAGTTCTCACCACCTCTAATTGAGCATCTCCAACCCCTCTAGTCTAGTGGTCACATCCCCTCTAGTCTTGAGTACTTACTCCCTCTGCTCTTACTGAGAGTTGAAATATTAATCACTCTTCACTCTTAATCTCGTTGAATATCGGGAGTGTTGATGCTGTATCAAAATGAACTGCTAACTACTCTCATACAAAGTCAAAATTTTAATAACTACTTATTGTCAGCCCTAAATTTGCCTTTTATTAATCTGAAGCCAAGACTTCTCCTACAAACTCTTTAATTTCCAGCAGTTACATTGGTTGAAGGGGCTTTGCTCCACTAAAGTCATGGTAACTACTACATTTTTATTATTTTCATGGAGATATTATTCATTCCTGACATATAGGGCAAGAGATTTTGTAGTGGTTAATGTTGCAATGAACACAGCACGATTCACACTGGTATCACAAAAACTTCTCAATTAGCCAGATTCATCATTGGAATTTATTTTGAATACGCCTCTGTTTGGAAGATGTACTGCTAAATGTGTCGGTGGGTACCGTGGTGTTGCAGACTGGCGTTTGGTGCTCCTCGTCAATAGACATGTCCTGGGGCTGTAGCCGGGGACAGGGGACACCAGAAGAGCCCACCTTGTCGCCAGGTGATCCCGCAAGACACAAAACACATGGTGGGATCATGGGTTGGGGCGGTGGTCAGGTGGTGCGGAGGTGGTGGGGTGGTGAGGAGGTTGTGCCATGCGTGCCATAGGGACACCACAACTCAGTGGGGGCTCCCTTTGTTCCCTGACGCCGACTTCTGCCTTGGCGACTGCCCTCTCTCTGGGTCAACAGTCCAGGTCCAGTACCCGCCGTTCCGCGACAGTGAGGGGCCGCAGTTGCGGAGGTAGTGAACTGCCTTCTCCTGGGGTGGGGGGGGGGGGGGGGGGGGGGGGGGGTGCAGAAAATACTCACTGTTTAACAGTTGGCCGCAGACAGCACAGGGGATGGGCAGCTGATGGCTTTTGTGAACAGGGCACCTGGCCATGGCGAGCAGCATGGGTGCTGTCATGTGATGTAGGATGGGGTGCGAGCAGACTGTTGGCGTGTGGGGATCGGTCACCTTCTGGTGGGGGGTTATGGATGTGTGGGACAGGGGTTGTTGCCAGTGGCACGGTGCTGTCTATTCACCCTGGTCGCACTGAGGGTGTTGTGCAGCTTTTTCCAGCACTTCTGGCCTGTCCTGGCAGTGGCACCCAGGCCCAACGTACAGTGGTGGGTGGCAGCCTCCTTCCCACTTGGGACCACTCCTCCATGGCATCAAGCAGGTTCCGGAGCTCCGTATCTGCAAAACGGGGTGGTGCTCCTTGGGTTGCCATCTTGTTGGCTGGAATGAGTGTGTGGGGGGGAGTGGAGTGCTAATATATGGCTGCAGCTTGTTAGCCTCTCAGATGCCAATCTCGACTCTGGTGAATCGGACACCATTTTGCATTGGAATTGCTCTAGTTCCACATGGCGCCAGTGCTAGCCCATTAACCAATCCTGAATTACTCCAGGACCGACCCCACTTCCAAGATCAGCATTTGTTGCCCATCCGTAACTTCCCTTGAGAAAGATCTTGCAATGACACCATTGGTGGTCTTTCTGTTGTCCTTTGAGGTCTGCTTTGGTGTTCCCGTACCAGCCTCCCCAAACAGGCGCTGGAATGTGGTGACTAGGGGCTTTTCACAGTAACTTCATTTGAAGCCTACTCGTGACAATAAGCGATTTTCATTTTCATTTTATTTCAAGTCTCTGACACATATTGGAACAAGGAAATCACTGCTGCCCAGTAATGATATTCTTAGTCCGAGGTTTGAGGTCCTGGTTCTCAATATTCTTTTCCTCAGGCAGCCGGAAGCTGTGCCAGCACATTGGAGACAATGGTGTATTTTACCGTATATGTCTGGTTTCGTCACGAGGAGGCTGCCAAGATATGGAAAATGGCCCACATTTTCCAGGATCTCACCATTGACCTCCATCGAAGGTGTTGGGCTGTGGGAGCTGATTGGAAGAGGACCTTAGTTTTCTGGGTGCTTAGTGGAAGCCCCATTTTCTCATGTGCTTTGAAGAAGGAGTGGACCATGACCTGGAGCTCAGTTTCAGAGTGAGCAGACGCACAATTAGCATCTGCATATTGAAGCTTAATCGTAGAATCCCTAAAGTGCAGAAGGAGGCCATTCAACCCATCGGGTCTGCATCCACCCTCACAAAGTGGACCCCATCTGGACCCAAGTCCCACCCATTCCTTGTAACCCCACCCAATCTAACTTTTGGACACACTGGGGCAATTCAGCATGGCCAATCCTCCTAATCTGCACATATTTGGACTGTGGGAGGAAACCGGAGTACCCGGAGGAAACCCATGCAGACACAGGGAGAATGTGCAAACTCCACACAGTCATCCGAGATTAGAATCGAACCTGGGTCCCTGGCGCCCTGAGACAGCAGTGCTAACCACTGTGCCGCCGTGCCGCCCATGACTGATATTCGAATGGATTTGGTTTTGGGTTGAATTCAGTGTAGTTTGAACAGTTTCCTGTCTATTGTGTAAAACATCACCACATCTGGGGCGAAATTCTCCGACCCCACGCAGGGTCGGGGGGGGTTGCGGCATCGGGGGGGGGGTTGCGGCATCGGGGGGGGTTGCGGCATCGGGGGGGGTTGCGGCATGGGGGGGGGTTTGGGGGCAGCGGCGTGCAGAGAGGGGGCGACGGATGCCCGGGGCCAACGCACCGTCGCCCCCCCTCTGTACGCCGCTGCCCCCTACCCCAACCACCCCCCCTCACCACCCCTACCTCCCTCCAATGCCCCTACCCCCCCTCCCCACCACCCTACCCCCCTCCCCACCACCCCTACCCCCCTCCAACGCCGCCCCCCCCATCTCTCTCGCAACGCCGCAACCCCCCACCCTCAACGCCGGTACCCACACCCCGCCCCCCTCCCTCTGAAGGCCGGTACCCACACCCCCCCTCCTCTGAAGACCGGTACCCACACCCCCCCCTCTCTCCTCCCCCCCCCTTCCTTCCTCCTCCCCCCCTTCCTTCCTCCTCCCCCCTTCCTTCCTCCCCCCCCCTCCTTCCTCCTCCCCCCTTCCTTCCTCCTCCCCCCCTTCCTTCCTCCGTTAGTGGGGGGGGGGGGGGCGGCATTGGAGGGGGGTAGGGGTGGTGAAGGGGGTAGGGGTGGTGAGGGGAGGGGGTTGGGGTAGGGGCAGCTGCGTGCAGAGGGGGGGCGACGGTGCGTTGGCCCCGGGCATCCGTCGCCCCCCTCCTCTGCACGCCGCTGCCCCTACCCCAACCCCCCCTCACCACCCCTACCCCCTTCACCACCCCTACCCCCTTCACCACCCCTACCCCCCTCCAACGCCGTCCCCCCTCCAACGCCGCCCCCCCTCTCAACTCAACGCCGCAAACCCACCCCCCCCTCTCCTCTCAACTCAACGCCGCAAACCCCCCAACGCCGGATCTGTCTCTCTCCTCCTCCCCCCCCCCCCCCAAATGCCGGGTCTGTCTCTCTCCTCCCCCCCCTCCAAATGCCGGTCTGTCTCTCTCCCCCCCCCCCCCCCCAATTGCCGGTCTGTCTCTCTCTCTCTCTCCCCCCCCCCCCCCCAAATGCCGGTCTGTCTCTCTCTCTCCCCCCCCCCAAATGCCGGTCTGTCTCTCTCTCTCCCCCTCCCCCCAAATGCCGTTCTGTCTCTCTCTCTCTCTCCTCCCCCCCCCCCCCCCTCAAATGCCGGTCTGTCTCTCTCCTCCTCCTTCCTCCCCCCCCCCAAAATGCCGGGTCTGTCTCTCTCCTCCTCCCTCCCCCCCCCACCCCCCCCCCCCCCCCCCCCCACAAATGCCGGTCTGTCTCTCTCTCTCTCTCCTCCCCCCCCCCCCCCCCAATGCCGGGTCTGTCTCTCTCCCCCCCCCCCCCCCCCAAATGCCGGTCTGTCTCTCTCCTCCTCCTCCCTCCCCCCCCAAATGCCGGTCTGTCTCTCTCCTCCTCCCCCCCCCCCCCCCAAAACGCCGGGTCTCACCACTTCCGCAGCTGGTGAAACTGACGCGTATCGCGTTAGTCAGCTGCTGGCCCCTCCGGGAACGGAGAATAGCGGCCTAAAAGAAGGCCCCCACGCCGGAGTCATCTGCACCAATTTTGCTCGCCGGAAATCGGCGTTACGACGGTCTGCAGAGAATTTCGCCCCTGAACACCATTCCAATTCTAATCTACTTGTTTGTTGGCTCTTTTGAGGTCATTTTTTCAGAACATTGGGAGGTTCAAAGAGTGAGCAATCCTCAGCATTATATAATTCAATTTACAGCCGTGCATTCTAATCCATTCCAATCTACCAATAACCTGCAAATAAGCACAACAGTGTAAAATATAAACTTTCAACTGCTGCCTCACACTATGTCCTCCAGAGGGGACGATGTGCTGGACGAGGAAGATGAATGCCAGGCCTCCTCCAAGGAGGAGGATGCGGGGAAGGCTGAGGATGGGCAGGATATGGGACCCAGGCAGGCCTGGGAGGCCACGTGAAGTACATGCCAGGGCCAACGCGCAAGGGCAAATAAGCATAACAGTGTAAAATATAAACTTTCAACTGCTGCCTCACACTATGGACTTAACTTTTTTATAGAAATCAGCCCATAACCTTAGACCATTTCTATATATTGCTCATAATATTTTCCTAGTGCAGTCCATAGCTAGTAAAGAGCTGGTTTGAATCTTCAATCTTCTAACTTGGTGCAATTGTTGGATGATGTACACAAGTATAGTGTTGGGCCTAATAACAATAATAAGAAGAATCTTTATTGGTATCACAAGTAGGCTTACATTAATACTGCAATGAAGTTACTGTGAAAGTCCCCTCGTCGCCACACTGTGGCACCTGTTCGGGTACATAGATGGAGAATTCAGAATGTCCAATTCTACTAACAAGTACGTCATTCAGTACTTGTGGGAGGAAACCGGAGCACCCGGAGGAAACCCATGCAGACACGGGGAGAACATGCAGACTCTGCACAGACCCAAGCCGGGAATCGAACCTGGGACCCTGGCACTGTGAAGCAACAATGCGAATCATTGTGCTACCGATCATGTGTTGCCCTTTGAACATGACCACAGGAGTTTTTTGTTCCAGTGTAACATAGCCCTTAAGCTTCCATCTTTCAGTTACCAAAACCAAGCAGTGTGATCCATGTTGTGAGCTTCATGATCCACACACCACACTTGGGGGCTATTATATTGAGGTGGGATCAAAAAGAAAATATTTGTCCCAAAATTGAACTGTAGCATTAAGAAGTTGAGAAAGCTGACATTTTACACTCACACACGCACTCACACATGCGTGGGCATGCACATCATCCATATCCCCTCAGGTGAAATAAAGAATTATAGTTGAACAAAAGTGCGAATTAGAATCATTACTTAAGAAAAAGAAGCAGTGGTTCTGGATGCACAAAATTAGGAGTTTTTATAAAACCATCATAAGTCCCTACGGTGTAAATGGGACTTCAAATATGCATCGGTAAGGATTGAAAGAAAACCTTCAGCTGCTCTTGTCTGACGCCCTGATAGCTCAATAAACCCACAGACCCTGAAGGAGTAAAGTCTCCGACCATGCTGTCTGCATTCGTCCTCAGATGGTTTGAGGCGACATAGTTTCCCCAGGTGGCTTTTATTATGGAGCCCACAAATCCCACTGGAAACTGTAGAACAAGGTTCAGACACCACTCCTGAAACAAGGAGAATATCAGGGAAATAATGTAATTTAAAAATAAATTGATTTTAAAAATGTTGAAAGTTCCGATTCCTAATCTGAGTACCATAGAAATGTCTGACAATTACCATTATGTTCAATTTTCAGCACTTTAGTGTAAAACAGGGAACCACGTGAAAACTACAGATGGTAGCGAATTATCTTGATGGTGTCTGCAGACGACAGTCTGATTGGTCCCAAAGGGATTAAGAGTGTGCAGGCAACAGTTAATCAAGCAGCAGATTGCAGTATTTTTGCTCAGAATTCAGAAATAATGACAGGGAAAAGCGAGCAATGTGAGAGGAGTTTGAGTGGAAGGAACAGACACAGCTGTCTGATCTACCGATACGAAGCTTCTAGTGAGGGAAGCAATTTACCACAATCTATTGCACAAGAAACAACATGTAACTATTTCGCACATAACTCTTGCCTACTGATTGAAACACATGTCATACCAACATGAGGTAATTAATACAATTCACATTTTATACATAAGCTTTTAATTCTGCATTTGTACTACTGCAGGTTAAAATTTTGTAGAATCATAGAATCACGACAGTGCAGAAGGCGCCCATTCGGCCCATCGAGTCTGCACCGACCCTGATGGAGCACTCTATCCAAGCCCACTTCCCTGCCATATCCCAATAACCCCTTAACTAACCTACACATCCCTGATCACAAAGGGGCAATTTAGCATAGCCAATCCACCTAACCTGCACATCTTTGGACTGTGGGAGGAACCCGGATGAAGCCCACACTGACACGGACAGAACTTGCAAACTCCACACAGAGAGTCACCTCAGGCTGGAATTGAACCCGGGAGCCTGGCGCTATGAGGCAGCAGTGCTATCCACTGTGCCACCCCCATTTGTATGTTGCACATAAGGATCAAGGCAGGCGATACATGGACATAAAATGGCAAAGAGTGGATCACGAACATTATCGGTAACATTTGCTCATTGAATGGCGGAGCAGACCCAATGGGCCAAATGGCCTACTTCTGCTCCAATATCTTGAGGTTATGGACAGATGACCCTAGGGCTTGATCTGCAGTGTGGTACTGGCATTTATGTGTCTTCTTGTGTCAGCTTGTAGCTACATTGGCATCCACTAGATGATTTCACTGTTCTTCTGAATTCATTTACGAGATGTGGGCATAGCTGGTTAGGCCAGTATTCATTGCCTATTCCTAGTTGCCCTTCAGAAGGTGGTGATAAGTTGCCTTCTTGAACTGCTGCAGTCGTTGAGGTGTAGGTACACCCACTGTGATTCTGACCTCTTCGAGATGCCCCCCCCACCCCCCGGCTGCGGAGTTGGCTCCTGGAAGGCAGGATCCTGCGATCGTGGCTGATGACACCTATCCGGAGGCCACGGACCAACGCCAGGACATGCTACAACAATCAAGCGGTGCTTCGACATCCTGAAGAGGCGGTTCAGATGCCTGGACTGCTCTGGAGTGGCCCTCCAGTATGATGCTGAGAGGGGCCACCTGCATCGTTGTGCTCTGCTGTGTCCTCCACAAAATCGTGCAGCAGAGGGGCGACGTGCTGGACGAGGAAGATGAATGCCAGGCCTCCTCCAAGGAGGAGGATGCGGGGAAGGCTGGGAATGGGCAGGATATGGGACCCAGGCAGGCCTGGGAGGCCACGTGAAGTACATGCCAGGGTCAACGCGCAAGGGATGCTCTGATCGCCTCCAGGTTCACCAATTGGTGAGGGGGACTGGCCAGCGCATGGGCACCGCAACCCCCTGGCCACCCTCACGCCTGCCACCCCTCCGTGATACATACCTTCCAGTCTACGGGAGTGTGGGTCCTGGGATGGCAGTAACAGCGGGTCTGGCGCATGGGATGGAGAATGATGACAACCCGTTCTGCGATGAGCTCTGGTGTTCCGCATCTTTTGACAATGTCTGACTCCTGCCCACGGTAGCACTTTCCACCATAATCCTAGGTGAACCCTGCATGCGAACTGGCCTTTCCATCACATAGTGCCATCGGATCCCTGGGGTGGCAGTGATGGGGACAGTCGAGGCGGTGGGTATGGAGCCCAGCCCTTCCCATAATGTTCGCTCATCCACCCCTCCCACCCCCGCGCCCCCTCTCTGTTCCTGACCAGTCCACCCCAACACCCATCAGACAGAGCACCAAGGCAGGTTGTACAGTATAGACCTCTGCAGCCAGGGGGGGCATCTCGAAAAGGTTAGAATCATTGTGTGTGCCAGGATGGTGCACACTGCTTCCTTAAACTCCCTCTCTAACAGCACAGTGGGTGTACCTACACCTCAACGACGACAGTGGTTCAAGAGGGCAATTCATCACCACCTTCTGAAGGGCAACTAGGAATGGCAATAAATACTGGCCTAACCAGCGATGCCCACATCCCGTAAATGCCCTAGGCCCCTACAACTAAACTGTGGCCTGCACCCATGTCAACCTATCTGGTGTCTAATGTTCTGGCCTTACAGGCCCTAATGCTATGTCAAAGAGGATTCCCAGGTGGTGCATCAGGAGTGGAGGTGGCATGCTGTGATTCCTGCCCTGCGACTTGGTTCCCGGTTGGCGGCCATCTTCTGCCGCCCTGTTCTGCCTGTTGCCCGCCAGATTGTGGGGTGTGTGTGTTGGGGGGGGGGGGGGGGTTCCGAGGTGCTGCAGTGTTCCAACATCTCCCCGGCGGGGGTCACCGACATGGTTCCCATCACCTCCTCCTCCCTCTGGGTGCCTGACAGCCCTCGGGTTACTCCATGGGACGGGGGTGTGAGCCGATCTATCCCCTGAGGCTCCCCTATGTTACCAATCGTGGAGGCCCACTCTGGTCTTGACCAGGGTCTGTGCTGGTGGCCATGGAGCACAGGGAATGGACCATCTCTGTCTGAGACTACGCCACATCACACTGCGATTATGCCACCGCCTTCTGGGTCTGTGCCACATCAGCCAGTGACTGCCTCATCTCCCTCTGGGACGGGGTCACCTCCCTCTTTGTCTGTGCCACGCTGGCCAATGCCTGGCCAATGCCACCAATGTCCCCAGCCATGGCCTGCTGTGACTGGGCCATGCTCAGGAGCACCGTGGCAATGTCCAGCTGGCTCTGGCACATGGCTGCCTGTGAGGCTGCAACCTTGTCCTGGGCTTAGGCCAGCGCCTGCACAGAGTGCCCCAGGCCTTGGACATGCTGATCTATAGCCGAAACCCTCGCACCCAATGCCTCCACCGAGGAGGCCACCCATGCAGTGTTGGCCTGAGTGCCATGCATGGTCAGCACCACCTCCTGATCCAGCATGCGGTTGGATTTCCCCCCATGCCAGCAGGTGCTGGATGCTCACCGATAACCCCTCATGTAGTCCCTGGCTCTGTGACGGCATCTACACAATCAATGGGGCTACCTGTTCCAAAATCCTGAAATCCATCTGGACGGCAGCTAGCCTTTGGGGTCGGCCCGCCCTCTGACCATCTGCTCGGGAGTTCTTACCTCCACCTGATGTACCGGATCAGCTGTGTGCTGCGCACCAGAGGGTGTCCCAGGAGCCTCTTCACTGAAGTGTCCAACCGAGGTGAGTGTCTCTGGGCTGGTGGAGGGTATAGGAGCTGTGACCGGAAATCAGTGTCATCCCCGGACTCGAGCTCCAGGATATCCTGGGGTTTGGGTCAAGGGCTCCCATCCATGCTGCTGTCCTCGTTGCTGGTCGGCACATGGGTGGCGCTCGGACTGTGGCACTGGCTGGGGGCAGAGGACAGCAGATGACCACGCTCCATCACCAGCAGCTCCACAAGACAAGATGCATGATTAGTCCGTGGGCCAGGGGCGGGGGGTGGTGTGGGGGTGAGGGTGGTGTGGGAGTGAGGGCTGTGTGGGTGTGGTTGGTGAGGGTGGTGTGGGGGTGGGGAAGAGGGTGGTGTGGGGATGAGGGTGGTGTGGGAGTGAGGGCTGTGTGGCTGTCATTGGTGAGGGTGGTGTGGGGGTGGTGTGGGGGTAAGGGTGGTGTGGGGGTGGTGTGGGGGTGAGGGTGGTGTGGGAGTGAGGGTGGTGTGGGGGTGGTGTGGGGGTGAGGGTGGTGTGGGAGTGAGGGCTGTGTGGGTGTCGTTGGTGAGGGTGGTGTGGGGGTGGTGTGGGGGTAAGTGTGGTGTGGGGGTGAAGGTGGTGTGGGAGTGAGGGCTGTGTGGGTGTCGTTGGGGAGGGTGGTGTGGGGGTAAGGGTGGTGTGGGGGTGGTGTGGGAGTGAGGGTGGTGTGGGGGTGAGGGCTGTGTGGGTGTCGTTGGGGAGGGTGGGGTGGGGGTATGGGTGGTGTGGGGGTGGTGTGGGAGTGAGGGTGGTGTGGGGGTGAGGGCTGTGTGGGTGTCGTTGGTGGGGGTGGGGTGTGGGGGTGAGAGTGTTGTGGGGGTGGAGTGGGGGTGAGGGTGGTGTGGGGGTGAGGGTGGTGTGGGGGTGGTGTGGGGGTGAGGGTGGTGTGGGAGGGAGGGTGGTGTAGGGGTGGTGTGGGGGTAAGGGTGGTGTGGGAGTGAGGGCTGTGTGGGTGTCATTGGTGGGGGTGGGGTGTGGGGGTGAGAGTGTTGTGGGGGTGGAGTGGGGGTGAGGGTGGTGTGGGGGTGGTGTGGGGGTGAGGGTGGTGTGGGAGGGAGGGTGGTGTAGGGGTGGTGTGGGGGTAAGGGTGGTGTGGGAGTGAGGGCTGTGTGGGTGTTGTTGGTGAGGGTGGTGTGGGGGTGGTGTGGGGGTAAGGTGGGTGTGGAGGTGGTGTGGGGGTGAGGGTGGTGTGGGGGTGGTGTTGTGGGGGGGGGGCATTGGTGACAGACATGTCATAATTCAGCTGGGTCTCACTACCTTGTCTTGCCCGCAGCCGAGCTCCACCCCAGCAACTTCCCTTTCCTCTGGCCCGCTGACCCCATCCAGGGCCCCCTGCTCAGCTACAGTGAAGGGCCACATGTCCAGTGGTCCCCCTGCAGTTTTCACCCGTACCTGGCAGTTATAGGCAGCCTTCTCCCGGAGGTTATAGGCAGCCTTCTCCTGCTTAAACAGATAACATAAGCATTAGACAGTCTGGCGCATCCGACAGTTGCCATTTATGGTAAAATAAGCATTATTGGGCCAGATTCTCCATTCCTGAGACTCAGCGATGGATTCTCTGATTTTGAGGCTATGACCGGAGCATGTGTCTAGTCTTATGACCAAAACGTGTCGGTGCCGCCAATGCACTGATGCTCCGCCCGCTGGGGGGCTAGCAGCCGCGCCACGTAAAGCCCCCGGCTTCACCTGCAAGGGCGGATGGAGAATTGCCGAGTCCATGGCCGCGCTTGCACATGGCGGCGACCTGCTACGGCTGCTAGATAGTGCCCGCCGTAACCCCCTCGCCACCCCCGGACAACCCCCACCAGTTCCTCCAGCCGAAGCTCCCCCCCCCCCGGCCAGCGGAACGGACCCCCACCCCCGCATGACTGTGGCGATGCTGGACATTTTTGGTTGGAGGTGGCAGGTCTCTTTGAAGAGACATCTGGGTGGTAGAAATGGTCAATTGATTTATCCTGCATAAACTCCAATGAGCTGGATGCTCTGTTGATACGTCTTGGGCCCAATCCATGTGTGTCAGGAAGTTAACCACCACGACTGATCCCGTTCTCATCCAAAGCCCCCATACCTGATCCTGTGCTTGCTCAGCTGAACTCTGAGCAGTAACTGCAATGCTGCAATTGGGTCAAACCCCCACCCACTACGCCACCCCTGAGTTACAGAGAAGGGAGAATGAGTTGGGTTCCTGACCCTAATTGCTAACTATGAAAGCAGATTTTCATAATCAAGTTAAACATCAACCAGACCATTTACATCACATTCCTTTGCTTTCAGAATATTAATCGGAAATAGCAGAGCAACTAATGAGCCAAAGACAAAACAAGCAACTGCTCCATTGAAAATAGCGAAAATATTTGCACAATTTAATTTTGCTGATCGTAACACATGTAAATGCTGTTTAATCTCAGGGGGAGATGATGGAGTTGGGAAAATCTGTAATATGGAACATCGGAATATATACAGACAACCAGGAATTGCCTATATCAGAATTCCTTGCAAGTGGTCATGCCTTGTAGCTTTGAATAATACATTCCAAAACCATTTTCATACATGAAATATTTAAAACCTTAGTATCCATTTTCTAATCATCTTCTCGTCAGTTTCTTACTCTGCAGCTATGACCTGGGAGATATGAATGCAATTGTTGAAATCAAGCTGAAATAATTTCTAAAAGAAAATCAGTTGAGCTAAATTAAGGAAAGAAAGGTGACAAGTGAGGGAATGAACTCTTTTATTCCATAAAAAGGTCATTCTGCAGCTTCAACCCGATAACCTATAAGTATCAACATTAAGCACCTCCAGCTGTACGAGTCGACAGACAGTCCATATAAGTTATTTTCAGTAGGAGATGGAAGTATGGGACTTATTAACATTTTATAGATTTGTTAATTTGTGCTTAAATTTTGAACAGTTCAAGTATTTGATTAATCTCAATGTGAATAATGCACAACGTGCTGAAATCAATCTGAACCATCAAATTTCATCATTAATCTTACATCGATATTGAAGGGAAAATATCATTTTGGGTTGTGTGATGTTAACAATTGTATAACCTTAAACCTAAAGTGGAGGAAAAGCATCTGGGAAGCAGCTGAACACCTCGAGTTTCATCACCCAGAGCAAGCTAAGGCCAAGCATCAACAGTGAAAGGAGGATGCAGCACGGTGGTGGTTCGCACCGCTGCCTCACGGCACCGAAGACCCGGGTTCGATCCTGGCCCCGGGTCACTGTCAGTGAGGAGTTTGCACATTCTCCCCATGTCTGCGTTGGTCCCACTTCCACAACACAAAGATATGCAGGGTAGGTGGATTGGCCAAGCTAAATTGCCCCTTAATTGGAAAATAAAAGAATTGGGAACTCTAAATTTTTTAAACAACTAGTGAAGGGAGTGTGTGCGAACCTGTGACAGTGTCTGTAGGTCACACATTGGACTCCTTAGTCAGCTGGGAACTCATTATTAGTATGGAAGCAATGCGCCCTCAGCTCTGAAGGACTGCCTAAGAAGAGGAAGAAGGAGAAACTCAATCTATCAATCACCATTTCTAATGCTGCATTTACTGTTTCTAATATGATGTCCTCTGTCTAGTGTGCGGATATTGGTAAAATACCAAATGGTAATTTAAGTACAGCAAAGTAAGATACCTGGACTGCACAAAGTATTGCTGATACCTGTCAGTCCTGCTTTCAGTTTGTTGTTCAAATATAAGGATTTCTCTCCAATGTAAGATACCGTACCTCAATAAATACTCCAAATTGATTATTTTGCAATAAAACCATTCTAAAATGTATCAGTTATTTTTATTTCAGTAGCTGCTGTTTTAATTTTGTCATTTTGATTACATTGCCCATGTAGAAGACACATTTTTCCACTTAATTAAGAATTTAATTTAAAATACAACATTGGAACAGAAAGGGAAAAGTGTCTTTTTAAATAAATTTAAAGTGCCCAATTCGTTTTGTTTCCATTTAAGGGGCAATTTAGAGTGGCCAATTCACCGACGCTGCACATCCTTGGGTTGTGGGGGTGAAACCCACACAGACACGGGGGAGAATGTGCAAATTCCACACACAGTGACCCGGGGCCGGGATCAAACCTGGGTCCTCAGCGCCGTGAGGAAGCAGTGCTAACCACTGAGTCACCATGCTGCCCAAGAGAAAAGTGTTTTTAAGAGAAAAGTGTTTTTCAGAGAAAAGTATGTTTGTACCCATGCAGTATTCATATATATTCAATTATCCTCCCGCTGACCTTTCCATGAATATCAGAGAAAAATATATCCTTCTATCGGAAAACAGATTTATAAGTGAATGATGCTTTATTGTGAAAACATACATTTGAATGACAATGAAAAAGTAACAATGAATGAGAATAAATGGAATTTAAAGTAAAACAAAATGTCAGTGCTGTACAAAGTGAGTAACATGTTTAGACTGCTATACAACTTCAGCATTGAGACAGAGGCCATGTTGTCAAAAGGGTGCTCAATTAGCAAGTGTGGTTGAGTTGTTAAACAACAGACTACTGCAACTGAAAAAGATTGTAAAAAAAACAGTACCAGACCATTATTGTTTGACTAGCCCAGCCAGCAGCAATACATAAAAAGGTACAGTCTCATGTCAGTGAGTAATAATAGCTGAATAATGGTGAATGTAAACCAAAAATATATTTTATAATACGTTAGTATCATTCGCAAATACTGAAGCCAGCAGTGATATCCGATCAACTACAATGCTGACGCAGTGTGAAATTTGATGTGTCACTTTTCAAGAATGTCCCTGTGCCACCCAGACACCCTGGCAGTGCCATCGGGGAACACTGACAGTGCCACCCTGGTGGTGGCAGGGTGCCACTGGCAGGCTGGCAGAGGCACTGCCAGGGTGCCTGGCTTGTGGTGCCCATGCGGCATCTTACCCGTGCCAGGGATTGGGCCCAGGGGTGTCCTGCCCCTGTGAAGTGGGATGCAGAGGGCTTGGGCACTCCCTAATTAGTAAGTCCGGAAGCCATGGAGCGGGATCGTGACATCAGGTCGCCATTTAAAAATGCCCCCTCACCCAATTTCCTCCTGCGTTGGCAAGTTGAGCTTGTTAGTGCAGGAAATGCGTCCCATTTAATAGCGGGGTCATTCTCGGCGCTGCAAACACCAGGAAACACCCTGCCAAACTTGTCCAAAACGGGACTCTTTTTCCCATTTAATCGCACCCAAATTGTAATGTTCAACTTTTATGGGTGCCAGATAGGGCTGGAATAAGTAATTGAGACAATTGGGGAACAATAAAGTACAAACATTTGCTCTTCTGATTATTTCACCCACAGTTTTGACGAAATTGTTGATGTATTATTACTCACGGTCATTAGAATCTGTGTAATGTCATAACACTTGTCTCCAAGAATCTAATTTTCAAAACGTCCAGTCACATTTTACTTATCATCAGGGCCTTGAGAAATCAATATAAATTTCCACCATTTTCTGGTTTTATTTCAGATTTTCACCAATATTTTGATTTGTATTTGTCTCTGATTTAGTTGGAATTTTTAAGAAGATTATCATAGCAATACAGGGGAGCACAGTGGCGCAGTGGTTAGTATTGTGGCCTCACGGCGCCGAGATCACGGGTTCAATCTGGGTCAGTGTCTGTGTGGAGTTTGCACATTCTACCCGTGTTTGTGTGGGTTTCGCCCCCCACAATCCAAAAGATGTGCAGGGTAGGTGGATTGGCCACGCTAAATTGCTCCTTAATTGAAAAAAATGAATTGGGTATTCTAAATTTATTTTAAAAATCATTGCAATGCAGATGTTTGATCACTTTGTAAACACATTCCTCAGTGTTGATGTATGGACGCAGAGATGTGACTGTGCAGAGCCTGTTTTCCAGGTACAAAATGGCCTCCTCTGTCTCCAGTGTAGCAATCAGGAAGCATGTGCCCATTGTGAGCTGTCTGCCTTATTGGTAAGTGATGCACAGTCAATGGGCACAAAACATAGGTGAAGTCCGAAACTAAAGGCTTTAATCAGCAAGAAGTGAGCCCGGCAGCAGACGTACAGAAATGGCCTGGCTGCTGGGGAACACGGGTTCTTATACCCCGCCTCGTAGGCGGAACTACCTTCCTCTTGGCCAATAAGAATACAAAGAACACGATACTTGGGCCAATGGGCAGCGAGTCCTCTGCACCAATGGCAGCTCACACCCCCAGGTACCGTAATACCCCTAGTCATACTACCACATTCACCCCTTGTTGAGAACGGAACCGGGGGGAGGGGGCATGCACGGGGAATGCGGACATGAGAGAGGGGGGAGGTGTCCCGTGCGAGTGGGTAAGAGATTGGTAGTATGACGAGTGATGTCGGATCGTACCTCTCCAACGGTGGCTGCCTACTGGACGGAGAACTATGTACAGGGTCGTGTCAGAACACCGTAACTATATTCAGGTTTGAGATTTTTAAAAACGAGAGAACAAGCAAGAACAAGGTCCATCAACAGTTCACATAGACTCGATCAGCCGATCGATGGCCTTGGACATCCTGTGCGACCTGCGGAGTTTCGCTGGAGACGTTGGAGTTGCTGCCATCCGTGAGTCTGGGAGCGATGATCCGGTCCTTGTGGCTGCGTCCGTACCCCTAGTCAGAGCTGGCGAGGGCCGGGCCGGGGAGGGTCATCCGGTCCTCTAGGCTGCGCGGTTAAGGGTGTCGGCTGGCCAGGGAGGGGAGCGCCTGCCGGGAGCAGTTGCAGTTGGGCAGTGGTTGGGGAGGCTGCCGCCGGGGGCGATGGCCGGAATCTGGCGGGTGTCAGGTCCCTTAGGGAGACCGTGTCCTGTCGCCCGTCGGGATACTCCACATACGCGTACTGCGGGTTCGCGTGGAGCAGCTGGACCCTCTCGACCAATGGGTCTGACTTGTGCACGTGTTTCCGGAGCAGGATTGGCCCGGGGGTAGCCAGCCAGGTAGGGAGCGGGGTCCCTGAGGAAGACTTCCTGGGGAAAACCAGAAGGCGTTCGTGAGGCATTTGATTAGTGGACCGGATTGAGTGGAGGGCATCTGGGAGGACCTCTTGCCAGCGGGAGACTGGGAGATTTCTGGACCGTAGGGCCAGCAGGACGGTCTTCCAGACCGTACCGTTCTCCCTCTCGACCTGTCCGTTACCCCGGGGGTTGTAACTGGTCGTCCTGCTGGAGGCGATGCCCCTGCAGAGCAGGAATTGACGCAGTTCGTCGCTCATAAAGGAGGATCCCCTATCGCTGTGAATGTAAGTGGGGAATCCAAACAGGGAGGAAATGGTGTGAAGGGCTTTATTGATGGTGGGTGTGGTCATGTCGGAGCAGGGAATGGCGAATGGGAAGCGGGAGTGCTTGTCAATCACATTGAGGAAGTACGTGTTGCGGTTGGTAGAGGGGAGGGGACCTTTGAAGTCCATGCTGAGACATTCAAAGGGCGGGAAGCCTTTATCAGATGCGCTTTTTTGGGGCGGTAGAAGTGCGACTTGCACTCCGCGCAGATGTGGCAGTCCCTAGTGACTGTCCTGACCTCCTCGATGGAGTAGGGCAGGTTGTGGGTCTTGACAAAGTGAAAGAAGCGGGTGACCCCCGGGTGGCAGAGGTCCGCATGGAGGGTTCGAAGGCGGTCCACCTGTGCGTTGGCACAGGTGCCGTGGGACAGGGCATCGGGAGGCTCGTTCAGCTTCCCAGGACGATACAAGATGTCGTATTGTAGGTGGATAATTCGGTCCTCCACCACAAGATCTTGTCGTCCTTTATCTTGCCCCTCTGTGCGTTATCGAACATGAAGGCCACTGACCGTTGGTCTGTGAGGAGGGTGAACCTCCTGCCGGCCAGATAGTGTCTCCAGTGACGCATAGCTTCCACTATGGCCTGTGCTTCCTTCTCGACCGAGGAGTGGGGGATTTCGGAGGCGTGAAGGGTACGGGAGAAGAAGGCCACGGGTCTGCCTGCTTGGTTGAGGGTGGCTGCCAGAGCTACATCGGACACGTCGCTCTCGACCTGAAAGGGGAGGGACTCGTCGATAGCTCGCATCGTGGCCTTTGCAATGTCTGCTTTGATGTGGCTGAAGGCCTGGCTGGCTTCCATCGACAGTGGAACGTGGCTGATTGGATGAGGGGACGGGTCTTGTCGGCGTAATTGGGAACCCACTGGGCGTAAAATGAAAAAAAAACCAAGACAGCGCTTGAGGGCTTTGGGGGAGTGGGGGGAGGGGGAGCTCCATCAGGGGGCGCATGCGTTCCGGGTCAGGGCCTATCACTCCGTTATGCACTACGTAGCCGAGGATGGCTAGACGGTCGGTGCTAAACACGCATTTGTCCTTGTAGGTCAGGTTCAGGAGCTTTGCGGTTCGGAGGAATTTACGGAGATTGGTGTCGTGGTCCTGCTGATCGTGGACGCAGATGGTGACATTATCGAGATACGGGAAGGTTGCCCGTAAACCGTATTGGTCGAACATTCGGTCCATCTCCCTTTGGAAGACCGAGACCCCGTTTGTGACACCGAAGGGCACCGTTAAAAGGTGGTAGAGCCGCCCGTCCGCTTCGAACGCAGTGTACTTGCGATCACTCGCACGGATGGGGAGCTGGTGGTAGGCGGACTTGAGGTCCACCGTGGAGAAGACCTTGTACTGCACGATCCTGTTGACTAAGTCGGATATACGGGTTAGAGGGTACACGTCCAGCTGCGTAAACCTGTTGATGGTCTGACTGTAGTCTATGACCATCCTATTCTTCTCCCCGGGCTTTACCACCAGAACTTGTGCTCACCAGGGGCCGTTGTTAGCCTCGATGACCCCTTCCTTCAGAAGCCGTAGGACCTCAGACCTGATGAAGGTCCGGTCCTGGGCACTGTACCGTCGACTCCTGGTTGCGACAGGTTTGCAAATAAGGATGGGGGATTGACCTTGAGGGTCGCGAGGCTGCAGACAGTGAGGGGGGGCATAGGGCCGCCGAATATGAATGTTAGGCTCTGGAGGTTACACTGGAAGTCTAACCCCAGGAGTGCTGCCGCGCAGAGGTGAGGGAGGACGGGCAGCACGGTTGCTCAGTGGTTAGCATTGCTGCCTACGGCGCTGAGGACCTGGGTTCGAATCCCGGCCCTGGGTCACTGTCCATGTGGAGTTTCTCCTCGTGTCTGCGTGGGTTTCACCCCCACAACCCAAAGATGTGCAGGGTAGGTGGATTGGCCATGCTAAATTGCCTCTTAATTGGAAAAAATAATTGGGTACTCTAAAATTTTTAAAAAAAGAGGTGAGGGAGGACGTATAGCCCGTAGTTTATAAACTCCCTCCCCTGAGGTCCGCTATGCAGCACCCCGTGATCTGTACTGAGTGACAGCCGGAGGCCAGGGCGACATTTTGCTTAACCGGGTAGACAGGGAGAGCGCAGCGTCTTACCGTGGCGGGGTGGACGAAACTCTCCGTGCTCCCGGAGTCCAGCAGGCAGTTCGTCTGGTGGCCGTTGAGTAAAATCTTCGTGGTCGCTGTGGAGAGGGTACGGGGTCGAGACTGATCCAGCGTGACTGAAGTGAGTCGTGGCAGATAGTCGGAGTCTTCATCAGGTGAGGAGTAGTCACCCGCGGGGTCCTCGGAGCTGATCCAAGATGGCGCCGTCTGTCGGCCGCACATGGTGGTGGGTGGAGAAAATGGCGGCGACCGTTCCCCACACGAGATCGCACGTGGCGTTGGGGGATGGGGGCAGCGAGGTCCACGGGCCGCACGGGGCCCCTGAAGAGAGTGAGGGGGGAGTCCCGCGGTCCCTGCTTGCCTGTCAAACGGCCACAAAGTGGCCCTTCTTCCTGCAGTCCTTGAAGGTTGCGGAACGGGCTGGGCAACGCTGACGGGGGTGCGTCTCCTGGCCGCAAAAATAGCAACGGAGCCCCGCGGGTTTTTCGGGTGGTGTCCGAGTCCGTGTGGGATAGAGAGGCCGAGTTCCATGCTGCCCAGGGGGCCGCCGCGCGGTCGGGGGCGTAAAGGCGTGCGTTTCGGTTTGCGACATCTAGGGAGGAGGCGAGGGCCCGTGCCTCCGTGAGGCTTAAAGTCTCTCTTTCCAACAGTCTCTGGCGGATCTGTGAGGACTGCATGCCTGCAACGAAGGCATCTCAAATTAGGAGTTCAGCATGCTCAGCAGCAGACACCTGTGGGCAGCCGCAGTTCCTCCACAGCACAAGAAGTGCACGGTGAAAATTGTCCAGTGACTCACCAGGTATCTGCTGCCTTGTGGCTAGTAAGTGCCGAGCGTAGACTTGGTTTACTGGACGTATGAAGTGTCCTTTGAGCAGGTCCATAGCCACGTCGTAGTCCATTGTGTCCTCTATGAGCGTGTATATGGCGGTGCCGACGCACGAGTAGAGGATGTGCAGTTTCTGCTCGTTCGTCGGGACATTTTCCGCCGTGCTAAGGTAGCTGTTGAAGCAAGCCAGCCAGTGCTTAAATGCGGCTGTTGCATTTGCTGCATGAGGGCTGAGTCGTGGACACTCAGGCTTGATGCGGAGCTCCATCCTTTAAAAATCTTGCTGATTAAATTGATGCACAATCAATGGACACGAAACATAGGTGAAGTCCGAAATGAAAGGCTTTAATCAGCAAGAAGTGAGCCCGGCAGCAGACGTACAGAAATGGCCTGGCTGCTGGGGTACACGGGTTCTTATACCCCGCCTTGTAGGCGGAGCTATCTTCCTCTTGGCCAATAGGAATACAGGGAACACAATACTTGGGCCAATGGGCAGCGAGCCCTCTGCACCAATGGCAGCTCACACTCCCAAGTACCGTAATACCCCTTGTCATACTACCACAGTAAGTGCCAAAACAATCAGTGTGCAGTATCCACACCGAAACAGGTTAGGCCCCTTGCTTATGCAACAAAGGGTCCTAATCTCTGTTTGACTCTGCTCTCCTTATCTGGGCATGATCCGGAACTCGCCATCGGGAGCAGGCCGGTTAGATAGCAAACTGATTCATGGCTGGTGCAAGTGTCAATTTTGGCCTTTCCCGCTAGTTATCTGGGGCGGGATTCTCCCGTACCCGGTGGGGCGGGGGGTCCCAGCGGGACGGAGTGGCGTGAACCACTCCGGCGTTGGGCCGCCCCAAAGGTGCGGAATCGTCCGCACCTTCAGGGGCTAGGCCGGCACCGGAGTGGCTTGCCTGCAAGACCGTAAGACTGCTTTGCCCGAGTTATTCAGCACTAGCAGCCCAGGAAAATCATGGTTTAAAGGCAGTGTCTGTTATTCCATAAAGAAAAATATCTAGCTAAATGTGCAGCTCGCATTGAAAAAATGCGGGACAGTGGACAGCTGGATAGTGAAGGCAGGTCAACCCCTCTCCCCGATTACCACCTGCCTCCAGTGGCCATGGCTAACCTTCTAAATCTAATCACTTCCCCTTCTCGACCTGAAGAAATAATCCCGGCATTGATAATGAAATAAAATCTGCAAGCTGAGCATTTCATGCAGTTAAACTGATGTCATGCTAATTGACACTTTAAACATTTAAAAGCTTGAAGCACTTTACTCCATTAGATTAATCTATTAATTTTAAAGCAAATACATCTTGCTTATAACTATGATCTGCTGCATACTTCCAGCATTTCCTTTTGCTCAATAATAGAAGGAGACACATGCAGTACCTCACTTATGTCATCCCCTGTGGGAAAGAAAGCAGTCACCTATAATTATTATTTTTTAAACATTTGACAGCATACAAGTTCTGATTCCAACAGTGATGGATACTGGACTCAAACAAAAATAACTCCAATAGTTGAGTATTTCAAATTAGTTTTGTATTATCATTCTAAAGATAATAAAAGAAAGCATTCTATGAACCTGCAGAGCTGACTGAGAGGTAGACAATCTGGACTATTTTTGAACAGGCAATCTATTGCTGCAATAACAATAGAGCTTCAGGGTCTAGATGGTTGATTGTAACGGTTTTGCAGCATTAGATGGTTGGTGTGTTTTGAACTGCTGTCGGTGTATGTTAAATGAAATCACTTAAATGATCGATCACACGTGAAACATTGCGGAATACCACTTGCATGGAGAAGACTGATGTGGTGCAATGGGCTCTTTCACTGGGTTTAAATCCAACTCAGTGAGGTGAAAGTAATTTTTTTTATGCAGAGGGTGGTGCGTGCCTGGAACGTGCGGTGGGAGAAGCAGATACGATAGTGACGAATACATGAGTAGGATGGGAATAGAGGGATACGGACCCTGGAAGTGCTGAAGGTTTTAGTTTAGACAGGCATCATGATCTGCCCAGGCTTGGAGGACTGAAAGGCCTGTTCCTGTGCTGTACTGTTCTTTATTCTTTGTAATTCTACTATGAATTTAAAAGATGAGGATCTTGCTTGGCCGACCTCTTCGCCTATCTTGGGGGTATTACAAGTTACCATTGGACCTTCCTATAAAGTGACTTTATTGTGTCTTTCCAGAAATCTTTTCAGGTGATTCCACGTGAGAGATACTGATAAAAAGGACATTTCAAGGGAATCTGTGGTAAAGTGGCATATGAGAAACTGAATCAAAAATAGGAAATTGACAAATGTTCCTGAGGTCTGCCGTGTTCAACAGTTTTATATTGCAGCCACATCCTAGAGAAGGAAGCTAATTGCATCACCATCCCATGTATTTTATATTTGTTCTTGAAACAGTCAAGACAGGGATTTGGGGTATTGTAGCATAGTGGTTATATTACTATCCATATGATCCAGTGACACGGGTTTGAATCCCAGGACTGTGATTGACAATTTCAAATCAGAGATTTAAATAAGTCTTAAATAAAAAGTTCAGTAATAGTGACGACCAAATTTACTCATTTGGGAAGAAATCTGCCATCCTTCCTTGCTTTGGCCTACATATGACTCCAGACCCATACAAATGCTCGTAACTCCACTGTGAAATGATCTAGCCACTTAGTTGTATTGAAGAAGGGGGGTTCACTACCAACATTTCAAGTATAATTGGGGATGGGCAATAAATATTGGCCCTGTCGGTGACATCCGCCTCCAGTGCATGAATAGGAAAAATTACCAAAGTTACCCTGATTGTGAGTTGTGTGCTCGGTCACTTTAGGGAGCATTAAGCAGCCAAGAATTACATGGAGTCCGGCCGGGTGACTGATTCCCTTCTGAGAAGGACATTAAAGTCATGATATAACTATCGCCTTGCACCCGTCATGGATCTGAGCACACCAGACAACTAGCGGGAAAGGCCAAAATTGACATTTGCGCCAGCCGTGAACCAGTTTTGCTATCTAACCGGCCTGCTCCCGATGGCAAGTTCCGGATCATGCCCAGATATGGCGAGCACATCATTAACACCAAGTTGCATTAATTTCCATCTTGTAGTAATCTACGGGAGGCAGGAGTTCCGTCACCACACCAATATTTATTTACAATAACGATATTACAGGAGCAGCTACAAACAGTGCTGCTAGCAGTCCAGTCAACTTAAGACTGCTCACAAAGCCTACACAGGTGATTATATGGGCCCCTCAATGAGCTATCATTGAGGGAGCTCATACTCCAATTGGCCAACCAATAAAGCCAATTGGAGTTCATTACACCCCTCCCCCCCAAGGTCCGAGGAATTCCTGCCAGCTGGCATTCCTCTGAGCTTCTTCCTGCTCCTCATGTCTGGGTCTGTCACCTCTGTGTCGTCCGCTGGGTCGTTCTCCGAAGTGGGCGGGGTGTACCTTATAGGTGCCCGTCTTTTCCTTGATGACCTCCTTGGAAGTTGTTCTTCCTCCTCCTTGGGGAGAGGTGTCGGGGCGGCCTCGTCGAACGTGTCCATCTCCGACACTGACGACTGGATGACGGGGTCTGGAGAAATTGCTCGGGGCTGGGGTGTGGGTATCCTTTCCGTCTGGGCTATCCCAGCGTGAGGCGGTCCTACTTCGCCTGCCTCCAGGTGTGGTTCCGCTGCCCTTATTTGGTCTAGGTGTTTCTTCAGTACCTTACCTCCTATCAAAACCTCATAGGATATGGGCCCTGTTTGGGACTCTACCGTGCCTTTGACCCACGTTGGTCCATTCCCATAATTCTTGACCCAAACCGGTGCCCCCACCTGGAAATGTCTCTGGTGCCGACTATTATCATGCCCCCTGTGTTGGGCCTCCTGTTGTTTCTCCACTTTCCCCGTTAAATTTTGGAAAAGGAGACTCAGCCTCGTTCGCAGCCGCCTTCCCATTAAGAGTTCAGCTGGCGGTATGCCCGTTGTGGAATGCGTTGTGGTCCTGTAATCAAACAGCCAGCGGGAGAGCTTTGTGTCCATTGATGCTGCCGGCTACTTCTTGAGTCCCGCTTTAAGTGTCTGGACCGCTCTCTCTGCCAGGCCGTTGGTCACTGGATAGTAAAGGGGCCATTTTGATGTGACGGATTCCGTTTTCCTTCAGGAATTTTCAAAATTCCCCACTTGTGAATGCCGTTCCGTTGTCCGACACCAATACCTCCGGAAGTCCATGTGTTGAAAACGAGGCCCTGAGCTTTCCAATTGTCGATGCTGTGCCTGCCGTGTTTACCCGGTGGACGTCCAACCATTTGGAGTAGGCATCCACTAACACCAAAAACATTGAGCCCATGAACGGGCCGGCGTGGTCAATATGCAAGCGGGTCCACGGTCTGCCTGGCCATTTCCACGGGTGCAATGGCGCCGCTGGTGGCACTCTTTGCCCCTGTTGGCACTCCTGGCACCGACGTACCAAGGTTGCTATGTCTGTGTCCAAACCTGGCCACCAAATGTAGCTTCGAGCGAGCATCTTCATTTTAGACACCCCTGGGTGTCCGTGATGTAACTCAGTTAAGATTGCCTGACGGCCCTGAGCTGGGACGATTACCCGGGCTCCCCATAATAGGATACCGTCTTCTACGGTTATTTGGTCCCTTCTGCTCCAGTATGGGTGCATCTGGGGCTCCACTGGTCTTTCCAGTTCCCCTGTTAGCAGTAAATGCTTCATCTTGGCTAAAACTGGGTCTTTTTGCATCCACAACCGAATATGTTGTGCGTCTACTGGTAGGGTGTCCAAAAAATTCAGAGTCATTACTGTCTCCTCTACTTTTGGTATTTGCGGCAGGGTGTCCGGGAGGGGAAGTCTGCTCAAAGCATCTGCATTTGCTACTCGCGTTCCCGGTCTGTGCTCCAGAACGTATCTATACGCCGCCAGTAGCAACGCCCAGTGTTGGATTCTAGCTGATGCAATCAGGGGTATTGGCTTGTCTTCTTTTAATAACCCTAATAACGGCTTATGGTCCGTCACTATGGTGAATTTCCGCCCGTACAGATACTGGTGAAATTTATTTACTGCGAATATCACCGCCAGTCCTTCCTTCTTGATTTGGGCGTACTTCCTCTCAGCCATCGCCAAGGTCCTCGAAGCATAGGCTATTGGCCGTTCTTCCCCATTCCTTCCTTTATGGGCTAAGACGGCTCCTACCCCATAGGGGGATGCATCACAAGTGACCACCAACTCCTTCCTTGGGTCATAATGCTCTAGGACATTTTTGGATGACAGCTGTTCCTTAATGTCCCTAAATGCTCAGTTTTGGCGGGTGGACCATTTCCATTCTTGCCCCTTTTTTAGTAGCTGGTGGAGGGGTTCTAGGATGGACGCCCTATTTTCAATAAATTTTCCATAATAGGTTACCAACCCTAGAAATGATCGTAACTCCTGGACCGTGGTTGGAGCTGGGGCTTCTTTTATTGCCCTTACTCTGTCTTCTAATGGGTGTAAGCCTGACTCGTCTACTTTATATCCCAGGTATGTCACTTGTGGGGCCAGAAAAACACAATTTTCCCTTCTTAACCGTACGCCTGCCTTTGCGAAATGCCTGAGCACTTCCTCCAGGTTCCTTAAGTGTTCCCTGTTTGTCCTACCCGTGATTAAGACATCATCCAAATAAATCGCCACCTGCGGTAGTCCCTGCAGAATATTTTCCATCGTACGCTGGAATATAGCACAGGCTGATGACACTCCAAAAGGTAGCCTAGTATTTTTTTTTTTTTTTTTTTTTTTTATAAATTTAGAGTACCCAATTATTTTTTCCAATTAAGGGGCAATTTAGTGTGGCCAATCCACCTAACCTGCACATCTTTGGGTTGTGGGGGTGAAACCCACGCAGACACGGGGAGAATGTGCAAACTCCTCACAGACAGTGACCCAGGGCCGGGATTCGAACCCGGGTCCTCAGCGCCGTAGGCAGCAATGCTAACCACTGTGCCACCGTGCTGCCCATAGGTAGCCTAGTATAACCTAAAAGGCCCTTCAGGGTGTTGATCGTAGCGAACTTCTGGGAGTCCTTCTCCAGTTTTAACTGCAGGTAGGCGTGGCTCATGTCTAGTTTCGTGAAGAAAAGCCCACCTGCCAATTTGGCATATAGGTCGTCTATTTTCGGGATTAGGTATTTGTCCAGCAGTGCGTATTTGTTTACCGTCTGGTTGAAATCTCCACAGAGACGTATCGAGCCGTCTGGCTTCAAAATTGGTACCACCGGCGCTGCCCATTCCGAGAACTGTACTGGTCTGATAATGCCGTTGCGCCGTAACCTTTCTATTTCGTCATCTACTTTCTTCCTTAATGCAAAAGGTACCGGCCTGGCCTTACAAAATTTCAGAAGGGCTTCTGGGTCCACGTGCAAAGTTGCTTTGGCGCCTATGATTTCCCCCAAACCTTCCTGGAAGACCTCCGGGTATTTTTGGAGTACTCTACTCAACTGCCCGCTTCCACACTGGAAAATTTTCATCCAATCTAATTTTAGGTCTTTCAGCAAGTTTTGTCCAATTAAGCTCGGTCCGGAGCCCTCTACTATCGTCAACGGTAATCTGAGCAATTGTTTCTCATATTCCACGGGTACATGAGTCGTGCCTAGAACTTCCAGGGGTTCCCCCGTGTAGGTTTTAAGTTTCGTCAATGTTTTTGTTAGGGTTAGTGGCTGGAGTCCATCTTTGATTTTTCTAAATGCTGCCACTCCCATTACTGATACGGCCGCACCCGTATCTATTTCCATTATTGTCGGCCGCCTGTTCACCCGTGGGGTGATCTTAATGGGTTCTGCTTTCTTCGTTGCAATATTATATAATTGTTCCCCTTCGGAGGAGGATGGGGTGTCTAGGTTGTGTACTTCCCTGCGTCCCCACCTGCTATTCCTCTTTTGCCACCTCCTTTTAGGGTTTCAGTCACTGTTACCCCACTCTGTCTGGTGCCAGAAACGGTCCTTCTCTGTTGGGGGAGCCTCAGCCGGTACTTCCCTCTGTCTCCAGTTAGTCCTGGCAGACTTGGGGGCAGTTCTGGGGTTTTCCTTTTTCCCTCTATTCCTCAGGCTTTTCCTGAGAGCAGTTATCTGGTAGCAGGACCCGTTGTGGTAGTCCCTCTCACAGGTATCTACCTCCATTGACGTGTTCTGTATTTCCTGTGCCCCACTTGCTGCCTTTTCTAGGGACAGTGCGAGCTGTAATGCCAGCCTGCAGTCTAGCTCCGTTTCCGCCAACAGCCGTTTCTGTATTGTGAGGACGTTTATACCACACACTAACCGGTATTTCATTTAGCATCGGACCGAACTCACATTTTTCCGCCAGCCTTCTCAGCCGGGTCAGGAAATTCGTGACTGACTCCCTGTCTTCTTGCTTCGCTGTGTAGAATCTGTACCCATGCAAAATTAGGGGTGGTTTTGGATCGTAGTGCTCTTTCACCAATTCCGTTAATTCTTGGAAAGTATTCGTGTCCGACGCATCGCGATAAGTCAGACTACCTATAATGGCGAAAGCTGAGGGTCCGCACGCCGACAGCAGGATAAGCCGTCTCCTTTCGTCCATCAGTATATCATTTGCCCGGAAGAAGTAACACATTCTCTCCACATACTGGGACCAGTCCTCAATAGCCGAGTCGAATACCTCTAACATCCCAAAAAACGGCATTTTTAAAATGGCAAGGCTTACCCTCCGAGTGCGGCAGCTGGTCTCTGCAAAATTCTTAGTTTACCTCGTCGTCACTGTAGTAATCCACGGGAGGCAGGAGTTCCGTCACCACACCAATATTTATTTACAATAACGATATTACAGGAGCAGCTACAAAACCGTGCTGCTAGCAGTCCAGTCAACTTAAGAAAGGCTCACAATGCCTACACAGGTGATTATATGGGCCCCCTCAATGAGCTATCATTGAGGGAGCTCATACTCCAATTGGCCAACCAATAAAGGCAATTGGAGTTCATTACACATCTCATTAGCAAGATAGAAGTCAAATGTAATGGCTTCCTGGAGATCTACCGGCTCCCCAGCGAGAAATCATGCAGGCGTCATTTAGTTCTTTTTTTGAAATGTAAATCTGACAAAATGGCTGCTGAGGGGAACTGAGGAGGTGAGTAGCCATTTCCATTTTCGGACATGCAATCAAGGGCAATGGAGCTGCTGCCCCAGTGCTCGGGGTGGGGGGCTGGGGGTGGTGCGGTCGTCGGTATTTGGGCTATTACGGCAGCCAGGTCGATGCTGTTGGTGTGGGAGTACCTGAGACAGCAAGATCATTGGTGAAGCCTGCCTGCTGGTTCCGTCCAGTGAGGCGGAGTATAAGAGCCTGTGTCCCCCCAGCAGCTGCATTCTGTACCTGCGCTGCTGGGGGAAACATCTAGTCCAATAAAGCCTTCAATTGTCGTCCAATCTCACTTCTGGAGTCATTGATCGAGCATCAGGGGGGGAGAGCGACCCTCAGTGGGGTTGGGCTTTGTCGGGGGGGGGGGGGGGCTGAAACGTTCCAGATTCCGGGTCACCCCTGGGCTGGGGAGGGTGGGTTGAGGGGCTTTTTGTTTGTGAGGCCTTCAAGCCATCTTTAAATATTGTTGAGCGCAATAACAAGGGCAGCTACAGCTGCAGCCTGTCTGTCCTACCAAACCCTTCCAAGACAGAGCCCTGCTGTGCCTTCAATGCTGAAATCAATTTCACTCCCTTTGACTGTGAGCAGCCTCCAGCTTCACAGTTGAAGGTTATTGCTAATAAGGAATTGGCCTTGTTAGTTATGACAGCACTTCAGAGTTCTCAAGTGCTGCTGCAGGATGTGTCTGTTGATTGCTTCTGCTTGTAGCTGCTAATGCCTGGGGGCTGCTGTCGGTGTTTCCTTCCTTTTCGTTGGACAGAAAAGGAAGGATGTTTTTTTTTCTGGGATGCCTGGGTCCTGGAGCACTGGGCTCAGGGTGACGTGTGAGTCCGGTGGACTTTCCTGTTTGAGGGCGAGAGGGCGCTGTGGACCTGGTGCCTGACTTTGTTCCAAATGGGCCACCTGCTAACACCATTGAGGAAATACTTTTGTAGATCACTGGTGCTTTTGTTGCTGGTGTGGGGAGAGCTGCGTGTGGCTGGCAAGTCAATGTGGGTTAGGCACGCTGGGGGTCGGGGTTGTTTGGCTGCCCCTTGAGCACCAGTGGAGTGTGTTGATGCCAGGATTTGGTTCCGGTGAGATTGGACCGTGTGAGAGGGTCTGCACAGCTATGGCTCCTGGACGGTGAGTGCCACTGATATGTGGAACAAGTCACACATTGATGGACACATTGTTTCTACGACAAAGTCCTGGACATGGCAACATATTCCCAGGCTTGTCTTCCATTTCTTCTAGGGAGCCTGCGAGAGATGATACCATGTATTTGTTTTTGTTTGTGATGAGCTGATGTCGCTATGTGTTGGTGCCGGTTTGGAGTGGTGACGTTTCCTTGTTGTTTGCTGGTTACTGTGAAATGTGGAGTGTTGCATAGTTGATTTTCGTGTCTTTGTTACTGTTGACTGTTTAATAAACAAAATATTCTCAAGTGGTGCTGCAGGGTGTTCTGCTGATTGCTCCTGCTTGTGGTTGCAAATGCCTGAAAGTGGTGTATTTGTTTGCTGCTTTCCCTTCTGCTTCTGTGGCCCAGAATAAGGCAATGGAAGGATGTATGTTTGCCTCCTACCAGTGCAGGAGAGGGGGGAAAAGGCACTCTTTCACTCTTCTGTTGTGCTCTATGCTAGTGTGACTTTCCTGTGTGATTATTCCCACCTTTGAGGGTCTGTTGCTGGTAGCTGCAGGAGGGAGGGGGGAGAGAAGTGGATTAACCTGGATGCAGCTGCAGCTGCCTGGAGGCTGTGTGTCTGTTTGCTGCCACCTCTTTTGCTTCTGTGCCTGGAACAAGGAAAAGGAGGGAGTCAGATGACCAACTGCTGGTGCTGGAGAAGGAGAAGGGATGGCGGACCGATTTGACTGAGCAAATGTACTGAAGGCATTGAAGAACTGCATTTGTAGATTGCTGGTGGCTTTAGTTTACTGTTGACTTGTCAATTTTTAATGTCTGGCAGCCACGTGTTGCTTGCTGTCGCCTCTTTTACATCTGTGGCCTGGAGCAAAGAAACGGCAGAAGTAAAAGGGTTGTATGGTAGCACAACGATTAGCACTGTTGCTTCACAGCACTAGGGACCTGGGTTCCATTCCCGCCTTAGGTCACTGTCTGTGCGAAGTCTGCACGTTCTCCCCGTGTCTGCATGGGTTTCCTCCGGGTGCTCCGGTTTCCTCCCCCACGTCCTGAATGTCATGCTGTTAGGTGATTTGGGCATTCTGAATTCTGCCTCTGTGTACCCAAACAGATATCGGAATGTGGCAACTGGGAGATTTTCACAGTAACTTCATTGCAGTGTGGGGCAGCACGGTGGCACAGTGGGTTAGCCCTGCAGCCTCACGGCGCTGAGGTCCCAGGTTCGATCCCGGCTCTGGGTCACTGTCCGTGTGGAATTTGCACATTCTCCCCGTGTTTGCGTGGGTTTCGCCCCACAACCCAAAGATGTGCAGGTTAGGTGGATTGGCCATGCTAAATTGCCCCTTAATTGTAAAAAATTATTTGGGTACGCTAAATTTACAAAAAAAAAACTTCATTGCAATGTTAATATAAGCTTACTTGTGACACTAATAAAGATTATTACTGCCAGTGCCGGAGAGGGGGAAGGGGTGTTCTTTTGGTATGATCTGCATCAGTGTGATTTTCCAGTGTGATTATTCCCGCCTTTGACGGTCTACTGCAGGGAGCTGTGACGGGGGAGAGGTGGAGTGGCGCGACTGCTGCTATGTCTACCTGGAGGCTGTGTGTCTGTTTGCTACTACCTCTTTTGCTTCTGTAGCCTGGAGCGAGGAAAAAGAGGAAGTATGATGACCAGTGCTGGAGGGGGGAAGGGGTGGCTGACTGATCTGTCTGAACAACTTGATGAAGGTATTGAAGAAATGCTTTTGCAGATTGCTGGTGACCTTATTGTATTGTTGGTTGTTCAATGTTTAATGTCTGGAAGCCCTGTGTCTGTTTGCTGCTACCTCTTCTGCTTCTGAAGCCTGGAGTGAGAAAGGGGAGGAAATAAGATGACTCACTACCAGTGGTGGGGAAGGGAAGGGTGCTCTTTTGCTTTTCCGATGTACGCTATGTTGGTGTGGCTTTCTGGCATTTTGTTAAACTACCGCCGAGTGACTATCTACTGATGCGAGTCTACTTCTTGGAGCTGCAGGAGGGGGAGAGAGTTATTATATTGTTGATTGCTTAATGCCAGGAGGTTGTGTGTTTGTCTGTTGCCCTCCCCCTTTTGCTTCTGTGGCTTGGAGCAAGGGAAAGGGAGTCATTGAGATGACCTACTACCAGTGCTGGAGAGTGGAAAGGGGTTCTCTTTCACTCTTCTGACGTGCTCTCCATCAGTGTGACTTTCCGGTGTATTGTTACGCAACCCTTGGGCGACGTTCTACTGATGTGAGTCTACTGCTGGAGGCTGCGGGAGGGAGGGACAACAGCGGGTTCATTCAGATGCTGGTAACTTCATTGTGCTGTTGACTGTTTATGTTTAAAGTATAGTTGGTTTTTTTGTATAAATGTACCTTAGTAGTTTTGTGTTTGTACCAATATTTTGTCGTGAAAAGGTGCTTGTGTATGTGCCTTTTCCTTGTCAGTTGATGGTTTTTCTTTTTATAAATTTAGAGTATCCAATAATTTTTTTCCAATTAAGGGGCCATTTAGCGTGGCGAATCCACCTACCCTGCACATTTTTGCTTTGTGGAGGTGAAACCCATGCAGACGCAGGGAGAATATGCAAACTTCACACGGACAGTAACCCGGGGCCGGGATCGAACCTGGGTCCTCATCGGCAGCAGTGCTAGCCATTGCACTACCATGCCGCCTGGTCGGTTGACGGTGAATGTGATTTGTGGACTGTTAAGTTGTTTATTTTTATCTTTTATATAAAGGTATTATTACTGTTTAATAAACAATATATTCTCAAGTGGCCTCCTGTGCGTACACATGCCACACCTCAGACGATGATTATATCATTGCATTTCAATCAAACATTGAAGCGTGAAAAGTTTGCCTGAACTCCAAAAGCGTCAGTACTATAGAGGCAGTAGCCAACAGTCAAACACTCAAGAGCTGGGCTTCAGCACTGGAGATATCCTTGCGACCAAAGGGTGAGTATATGGATCAGTGGAGGGCACCTGAGCATGGTCTTGCTAATGTTCTCAGCAGGGGCCTGGGACAGGGATGAGTGTGCAGAGCGAGGTTCTCCATCACAACTGGCTCATTGGCTAGCATTCTGAAAGAAGGCGGGACATGTAAGGGTGGTAGAATCATCGGGGATTTGAAGGTCCCGGGGTGGAAGCTCCAACTGATTGTTGATCTTTCACTGTCTCCAATTCCTTACAGGTGCCAAAATGGGTAGAGGTGCCAGTCCTGGATAGGATGCACTTGCGTTGCTGATGGCAGCCCAGGGTTCAGATGCCGGAGAAGGCAGCAGCGTTGATTCAGGCTGGAGGCAGCACCCCATGTCTAGGGGGCCACCGCACATCCTGAAGACCCGGCCGCCCACCAGGCTAAGGAGAAACTCAGAGGGAGATGCCAATGATGGCCCAGGGAGTACAGACATCATTGGTCTTTCAAGTAGATCACGGACAGCACGTTATGCAAGAGACTCCGTCTCAACGAAGAGACAGTGTGGCACCTATGCCATGTCCTTGTGGACTTGGAACCCTGTGGAGGAAGAGGAAATCTGCTCCCAGTGGCCATGAAAGGTCACCACAGCCCTGAACCTTTATGTAACTGGTTCATTTCAGGACTTGAGCGCAGACATGTGTGGCATTTCACAAACTCCAGCACACAAATGCACTGGTGAGATCACAGTATGTATACCAGACCTGTATGTCTGGCCATCAGACATACTGTACTGTATTGTTCTTTAGTCATTAGGGATTTGGCAAAGGTTGTTATCATGACCAGTAGAGGTTTGGAGGGCCAAAGGGCCTGTTCCTGTGCTGTATTGTTCTTTGTTCTTTATACCAACTATGAGCTGGACCCGGGCTGCAGGATTCTCCACCTTTGCTGGGATGCCCCAGGTTCAGGGGGTAAATTGATGGCACGAATGTCATCTTGTGTGCACCGGGGCATCATAGAATGCCCATTCATTAACAGGAAGTGATTCCACTCCCTGAATGTACAACCCATGTGCAAAAACCACCTCTGGATCATGCGTATGTGTGCCCTCTTCCCAGACAGCTATATCCTGGGACACTTGGAGATCTCCAGCATCTTCGAGGACCAGCCCAGGATAACGGGCTGGCTCTTCGGGGATAAGGGGTACCCACTGAGGTCCTGGCTGATGATGCCAGTGTGGAGGCTGGTGACTGAGGTGGAGCCCCGATATAACGAGGCCCATGCTGCCACCTGTGCTGTCATTGAGCTGTTCTCCAGATGGCTCAAAACATGGTTCCAATGCTTGGACCACTCTGGTGGTGCATTGCAAGTATACCCACCAGAGGGTCTCCTGCTTTGTGGTGGTATGCTGAGCCCCCCAAAACCTGGCACAGCAGTGGGGCGAGATACTGGAGGAGCAGGAGGAGAGACATGCAGCTTCGTCTGAGGAGGTGGACCGGGATGGGATGGTGGATGAGCCCTGGGAGGAGCCGCAGGAGGAGCGGAGGGTAGAACAGGTGGCGGTAAGGGTGCCTGGAGGACCAGGCAGGCCCTAATCCTCGCCCACTTCACATAGGACAAGGTTTGTATTGGTTTCCTCTGGGTGCTCCGGTTTCCTCCCACAAGTCCAGAAAGACGTGTTGTTAGGTAATTTGGATTCTCCCTCTGTGTACCCGAACAGGCGCCAGAACAGGTGACTGGGAGTTTTCACAGTAACTTCAATGCAGTAATTTCCTTCCGCCATTGCCCATTTTACCCCCATTCCCCTCCTTCCTTCAATCCTCTCCTTCCCCATTCCTCTCCTTCCCTCCTTCCCCATTCCCCTCCCTTCCCCCCATTCACCTCCTTCCTCCCCAACCATTCCTCGACCGGCCTGACTACCCTGCTCCCCCCCAGGGTCTGTGTAACATCACCCCAGGTTAATGGGCCTGTTTTGACATTGTCAGCGGGTCAATATACAAGGCAGGAGAGTGATGATCACTCGCTTTTAAGAAAGGTCTGGTGCTCCGCAGTTTATGTCAAAGCTTAACTTCTGTCTTACTATTGAAAGTGCACTGACACCCATCCTCTGAACAGGATCTGCATTGTGAATGTTTGATCTTGGACCACTGTGCCGGGGGGGGGGGGGGGGGGGGGGGGGGGGGGGGGGGGAGCAGTGGAGGGCAACAACAGGCAGAGGTACGAGCAAGCCCGTAGTGAAGATTAACCTGACAGAGGCTTCACATGTATCAGGTGTAACATGTTTTAATTGTGAACATTTGACATTTCCATTCCCCCTGGCAATAGATAGTGCCATCCCCACTGCCCCTACCCCCCCAGTGCCCACCCAGTGATCCCCAATATTCTTGATCTTTCATGGCCTGCTGCTACATCTAGGTGTGTATCTAGGATGCACATCAGAGGTGAGGGCAGCCTGTTGCATTTCATACCCTGTGACCTTTGTTACCTTTGGCGGGCATTCTCTGGAGGGCCTGGGACCAGAGGGCCTCCGCCAACTTGCATCACCGTGTCACCCTGTTCTGCCTACTGCCCTTGAGATGCGCCAGTGTCAGGAGGGGGGATTTGGAAGAACTCGAGACTGCCATCATCTCCTTGGTGGCAGGCCCCGGGTTGACCTCCAGCGCTTCCTCCTCCTTGCCAGTGTCCGAGGGCCCTCAGAGTCTCCAAAGGATGGAGGGGCAGTTGACGTGAGCTCCAGAGGCTTCTGTGTCATCTGACTCTGCCAGTCCTGGAGCCTCCCCTTTGTCTGCACCATGGTGTTGGCACCCTCAGTGATGCTCCTCAATGACTGGGCCACGCTCTGCAATACCTCGGAATGCATCTGGGACACGTCCCTCAGCAACTGGGGCATGATGTCAAGGCCCTCAGCCATGGTCATTCACAGATTGAGCCACGCCTTGGGCACCACCACTAAGACGCTGACCTCGTGCTCCAGACTTTCCAATGCAGCTGCCACCCTGGCAGTGATGGCTTCGGTGCCACGCATTTTTGCCATCATCTCCTGCCCCTGGAGGCTTTGGGACTCCTCACAATCGGCTATGCACTCACTGGAATGCCGCTGTTATCCACTCTTCAATCTCACAGCCGTGTTTTTCAGCTGCATTATCTCTGGGATAACCTTGTCCAGGCATCTGACTGGGACTTAGCAGAGCTCTGTGATCCGACAGACCTCCAGCTGCTGACTCCCCTGGATGTTCCTGCCTTCACCTAATGTGCATCAGCAACTGTGTGGTGGTCACCAGATTATGCCCCAAAAGCCTGTCCACTGATGTTGCCCACCGAGGTTGCCCACCAAGGCGGAAGGTGGGAGTGATAGCTGTGACAACTCGCCAGTGGTCTTTTAGGAGTTATCTTCCAAGGTGATCTCTGGGGTAGTGGGGGGAAGAATCCTGATGGCCCGGCCCATCAGATGGTGATTCTGTGAAAGAATGGACGTGTGGTCATTGAGAGAGAAGGATCATTTTGTCTGACATCATAATAATAATCTTTATTACTGTCACAAGTAGGCTTACATTAACACTGCAATGTGAAAAGCCCCTAGTTGCCACATTCGGGCACATTGAGGGAGAATTCAGAATGCCAAATTCACCTAACAGCACGTCTTTCGGGACTTGTGGGAGGAAACCGGAGCACCCGGAGGAAACCCACACAGGCACAAGGAGAACATGCAGAATCCGCACAGACAGTGACCCAAGCCGGGAATCAAACCTGGGACCCTGGCGCTGTGAAGCAACAGTGTTAACCACTGTGCTACCGTGCCATCCGATAACGAACTCACTTGAGACAGGTCATCTGGGTGAAAGAGCAGTGGATCCTGTCCTCTGTGGTGCTGGCCCACCTCGCTGTCGGCGAAGGTTCTCTCCTTGGTCTACTCCGCGATCTCCAGGGCCCGTTTCTCATGCCCACTGTAAATGCCATCACATTTCTACCTCTCTTCAGTTCTGAAGAAGAGTCCTATGGACTCTAAATGTTAACTCAATTTCTCTCTCCACAGATGTCATGTCTCGGTGTTGACTGGGAGTGATTGGTGAGGGAGCATTTAAAAGCAGCTCCTCTTTTTTTTAATTTAGAGTATCTAATTCTTTTTTTCCAGTTAAGGGGCAATTTAGCATGGCCAATTCACCTACCATGTATATCTTTTGGGTTGTGGGGGTGAGACCCATTCAGACACGGGAGAATGTGCAAACTTCACAAGGACAGTGACCCGGAGCTGGAATGTAACCCGGGTCCTCAGTGCCGTGAGGCAGCAGTGCTAACCACTGTGCCACCGTGCTGCCCATTCTCCTCCTTGTTAGTGTCGAGACGTTGAGATGCAAGTCTGGTGAAAGGATGGCAAGATAGCCAGTAATGGAAAGAAGCTCATGGGGGCCCATTTCCGGCATTAAGTGCTGTTAATTACAGGTCGGAATCTTGCCAACTTGGCCATCGAAGAACACCCCAACAATCGCGCCCAAAATTACTCTTAGAAATGTTTCCATTAAGTTGCGTCCTAAAGATCCCATTGAGGTTTTAATAATTTCCGTTCATTTCTGCAACAGAGCCACGGGATGATGTGAGGGGGAGAGCACTTTCATGTTTTCAGTTCAGGAACCAGCATGGGCCCAAGTGTGTCTAGAGAAGGAAAATCAGCTGCTGGGGAGGAATGACTGGAGGAGATTCAACCGTTATAAATCTACAGGGGGATGGTGGATGGGCGTAGGGGGGCTTGTGGGGTGAGAGTACGTCTAAAGTCTTATTGTGCTGATAGTAAGGTCATACTTGGAATAAGCATGTCCGTGTGGAGTTTGCATATTCTCCCTGTGTTTGCGTGGGTTTCACCCCCACAACCCAAAAGATGTGCAGGATAGGTGGATTGGCCACACTAAATTGCCCCTTAATTGGAAAAAGTAATTGGGTACGCTAAATTTATAAGAAAAAAATAAATACTTGGAATAAGCTTTTTAATTGCCAAGTTAAGGTTCTATACAGCTGCAGCATGACTTGCCAATTCTTATACTGAATGCCCCGGCCATTGAAGGCAAGCATGCCATATGCCTTCTTGACTACCTTCTCCACCTGTGTTGCCCCTTTCAGTGACCTGTGGACCTAGATCTCTCTGACTTTCAATACTCTTGAGGGTTCTACCATTCACTGTATATTCTCTACCTGCATAGACCTTCCAAAATGCATTACCTCCGGATTAAATGCATTTGTCCGGATTAAAATCCATCTGCCATCTCTTCGCCCAAGTCTCCAAACAATCTAAATCCTGCTGTATCCTCTGACAGTCCACATCGCTATCCGCAATTCCACCAACCTTTGTGTCGTCTGCAAACTTAATAATCAGACCAGTTACATTTTCCTCCAAATCATTTATATATACTACAAACAGCAAAGGTCCCAGCACTGATCCCTGCAGAACACCACTAGTCACGGCCCTCCAATTAGAAAAGCACCCTTCCATTGCTACTCTCTACCTTCTATGACCTAGCCAGTTCTGTATCCACCTTGCCAGCTCACCCTGATCCCGTGTGACTTCACCTTTTGTACCAGTCTACCATGAGGGACCTTGTCAAAGGCCTTACTGAAGTCCATACAGACAACACCCACTGCCCTACCTGCATCAATCATATTTGTGACCTCTTCGAAAAACTCTATCAAGTTAGTGGGATACGACCTCCCCTTCACAAAACCGTGCTGCCTCTCACTAATACGTCCATTTACTTCCAAATGGGTGTAGATCCTTTCTCCAAGAATTCTCTCCAGTAATTTCCCTACCACTGACGTACGGCTCACCGGCCTGTAGTTCCCTGGATTATCCTTGCTACCCTTCTGAAACAAAGGAACAACATTGGCTATTCTCCAGTCCTCCGGGACATCACCTGAAGACAGTGAGGATCCAAAGATTTTTGTCAAGGCCTCAGTAATTTTCTCTCGAGCCTCCTTCAGTTTTCTGGGGTAGATCCCATCAGGCCCTGGGGACTTATCTACCTTAATATTTTTCAAGATACCCAAAACCTCATCTTTTTGGATCACAATGTGACCCAGGCTATCTACACACCCTTCTCCAGACTCAACATCCACCAATTCCTTCTCTTTGGTGAATACTGATGTAAAGTATTCATTCAGTACCTCGCCCATTTCCTCTGGCTCCACACATAGATTCCCTTGCCTATCCTTCGTGGGCCAACCCTTTCCCTGGCTACCCTCTTGCTTTTTATGTACGTGTTAAAAGCCTTGGGATTTTCCTTAACCCTATTGGTCAATGACTTTTCGTGACCCCTTCTAGCCCACCTGACTCCTTGCTTAAGTTCCTTCCTACTTTCCTTATATTCCACACAGGCTTCGTCTGTTCCCAGCCTTCTAGCCCTGACAAATGCCTCCTTTTTCTTTTTGACGAGGCCTACAATATCTCTCATTATCCAAGGTTCCTGAAATTTACCGTATTTATCCTTCTTCCTCACAGGAACATGCCGGTCCTGAATTCCTTTCAACTGACACTTGAAAGCCTCCCACATGTCAGATGTTGATTTACCCTCAAACATCCGCCCCCAATCTAGGTTCTTCAGTTCCTGCCTAATATTGTTATAATTAGCCTTCCCCCAATTTAGCACATTCACTCTAGGACCACTCTTATCCTTGTCCACCAGCACTTTAAAACTTACTGAATTATGGTCACTGTTCCCGAAATGTTCCCCTACTGAAACATCTACCACCTGGCCGGGCTCATTCCCCAATACCAGGTCCAGTACAGCCCCTTCCCTAGTTGGACTGTCTACATATTGTTTACAATACATACTCCTTACAAACTCTGCCCCGTCTAAGCCCCTAGCACTAATTGAGTCCCAATCAATATTGGGGAAGTTGAAGTCTCCCATCACAACAACCCTGTTGTTTTTACTCATTTCCAAAATCTGTCTACCTATCTGCTCCTCTATCTCCCGCTGGCTGTTGGGAGGCCTGTAGTAAACCCCCAACATTGTGACTGCACCCTTCTTATTCCTGATCTCTACTCATATAGCCTCACTGCCCTCTGAGGTGTCCTCCCGTAGTACAGCTGTGATATTCTCCCTAACCAGTAGCGCAACTCCGCCACCCCTTTTATATCCCCCTCTATCCCACCTGAAACATCTAAATCCTGGAACGTTTAGTGCCAATCCTGTCCTTCCCTCAACCAGGTCTCTGCAATGGCAACAACATCATAGTTCCAAGTACTAATCCAAGCTCTAAGTTCATCTGCCTTACCCGTAATACTTCTTGCATTAAAACATATGCACTTCAGGCCACCAGACCTGCTGTGTTCAGCAACATCTCCCTGTCTGCTCTGCTCAGAGCTATACTGGCTCTATTCCCTAGTTCTCCCTCAATGCTTTCACCTTCTGACCTATTGCTCCGGTGCCCACCCCCCTGCCATACTAGTTTAAACCCTCCCGTGTGACACAAGAAAACCTCGTGTTTAATACTCAACTCGTAAAATAAAATACAGTAAAGATAACTAACTAACTATACAACGTAATAATGAAATAACATAACTTCTCTCTCTCTAGCTACTTTATGTCTTGTTTGTTCACTCTCCTGAAGCGCACACTCTCAGAAAGAGCGGGAAAGTCCTTTTTATATTACCTGATAATAAGACATCCAGTGTTGAATTGACTGTACTAGTTTTACATACATTGAGATCATGTATGTTGATATACAGAGATCACTACAAAGCAGGTGGAGCAAAATCGAAGGTCAGCAATAGTTCAGTACAAAGATTTATTCCGTCTTTCAACAGAGAGACCAGGCTTCTGAAGTATTTCATTAGCTCTAAAGTGCTTTGGGACATCTTGAGGTCAAAAAAGGGACACTGGTTTTACTGCAGACCTGACCTGCTGGAAGAGGCATCTGGATGGAGTGATGATGAAACAGGACTCTGTCCATTAACTGCTTTCAGCCACCCAATTGCCGTCCTCGTGGAAAAACTTGGAATATTCGGTTCCCAACATCCTTTGAAAAGGTCTTCTCTATAAATAGGAAAGAAATCTCAGATGGGAAGTCAACCTGGGTCTCTCTCTCTCTCGTATTATCTCCCATGGATTATTCAGAACAGAATTGGTGACTTTCAGGCACCCGGTCACAAGCTTGCATTCTCACCTTAGATAAGGTGCCTCACGGTAGCATGGTGGTTAGCATCAATGCTTCACAGCTCCAGGGTCCCAGGTTCGATTCCCGGCTGGGTCACTGTCTGTGTGGAGTCTGCACGTCCTCCCTGTGTGTGCGTGGGTTTCCTCCGGGTGCTCCGGTTTCCTCCCACAATCCAAAGATGTGCGGGTTAGGTGGATTGGCCATGCTAAATTGCCCGTAGTGTAAGGTTAATGGGGGGATTGTTGGGTTACGGGTATACGGGTTACATGGGTTTAAAGTAGTGTGATCATTGCTCGGCACAACATCGAGGGCCGAAGGGCCTGTTCTGTGCTGTACTGTTCTGTGTTCTAAGGTGTGACAGGAAATTATTCAAAAAGGGAGAGGGGGAAATATATTTAAAATATCTTACTCAATGAGCCAACCAAAAAGAGATCTGTGTGAATGTGTGAATAAGCTAGTTGCTTCTCCCCAGTGTAAGTAATAAAACAGGAATGATACATTTTTGAACAATATATCAAATCAAAAGGCCGAACATTCTCCAATATCTGAAAATAGCCTTGCACTGAGGGCAGAATTGCAGCTTTGAAGTAGATAACTAAAGGTAGCATGTGGCAAAAATAGCTGATAACCTCAAGGGGAAAGCATTGATTTATTTTGCTTTTACTCATTACAGCTCCCGCTTTGCTCTTTCTACATTTTAGCAAGTTCAAGTTGTCTGGGTGATCAGAAAAAATGTTTGTAGTCTTCGATTTTATTAAAGAGGCATCAGCTATCCCTGCAGGGGTGCAGACAGTACCATTGGCAGCAGCTTAGTGAAAAAATTTTTTCTCAAGTTCCACAAATATGATCGTAAATATCAAAAACTGCTTGAAGGGTACCGTGACATCATGGTTATAATAATGGACTAGTAATCCCGAGGCACTGAAGATCTGCAGAGCTCTACACAACGTGGAATTTAAATATGTCAGGAATAATATGCTGCCATTGTTAATGGTGATCATGAAACTACCTCATTATAATAATATAATAATCCATCTGGTACACTAACGTCCTTTAGTGAAGTGATCCAGCCATCCTTACCTACTCTGGTCTGTGTGTAATTCCAGACTGACGGCAGCATGCCAGACCAGGCACCGTTGGTAGCACTCTCACCTTTAAGTCAGAAGGGTGTAGGCTCAAGTCCCATGAATATCAGACTAAAATACAATCTAAAGTTGACATTCCAGTGCTGAAGGAGTGTGGAACTGTTGGAGCTCCCATCTTTCAGATGAGATGCACCATCTACCCTCTCAGGTGGATGTGAAATGGCAGGGATATTCTCCCTGTTGCCCTTGCCAATATTTATCCTTCAATCAACATAATAAAAAAACCCAGATTATCTGCTCATTAGCACATTTCTGTTGGTGGTGTGCACATTTTGGCTGTTACATTTGCTGCATTGCAATAGTTGAGATATCCTGTGGTCACGATGCTGGAAAAGTGTAAGCCTTTCTATCAAACCGCTCAGCTGTGTTCAAGAAGGTGTCTTATCAGCACCTTCTCAAGGGCAATCATTCTCGGCTTTTCCAGCAATGCCCCCATCCCACGAATGGTTTTATTTTTCAAAAAATGAACTTCAGAAGTAACCAAAATTGCTTCACGGAAAAGATCAGTCACCTGAAGATTTGCCACCTTCTCAGATTCTTTATCCACATCTGTCGATCGACATGAGTTCCTGGTTTGCCAGACAGGAATGTATAATCATAGTGCACATTGCAAATGTAAATGCTTATGATTGAGTGTGGGCACCAATTAAAACCAGATTGTGGAGAGTTTGAACATATGGTTCATGGAAGACTGAATTCTTCCAAACTCACTGGGCAAGATCTTCCATTTAGGAGACTAAGTGTTGACGCCGGGACTGAATTGCGTGCGATTGGTATTCCTGTGGGAGGCGCTATTCGGGGAGCAATTCAGGACATACTTTAAACCAGTGTTTTTCAAACTAGTAAGATGAAGGTCAGCGAGTTGGTGGTGTGGTTAGCACTGCTGCCTCACGGCATCGAGTTCCTGGGTTTGATCCCAGCCCCAGGTCACAGTCCGTTCATAGTTTTCACATTCTCCCAGTGTCTGCAGGGGACTCAATCTCACAACCCAAAGATGTGCAGGGTAGGTGAATTGACCATGCTAAATTGCCCCTTAATTGAAAAAAAAAATTGGATACTCTAAATTTAAAAAAAGACAGACTGCAGCAATGGTGGTCTGATCAAGGCCACCTCGATGGCGAGTGGGACACACCCAAGTCCATGGACTTGGCACCAAGTCGCTAACCACTACTGGCCCCAGCCCGGCAGCCACCCCCCAGCAAACCTGACAGTTTTCAATGGTTTTTCAGTGTTTTTCAGTGTTTCAAAAGAAAATCTTGGTTGCAGTGATGGAATGGATTTTATTTACAGCAAATGTTAACCGCGATCAGGGCCAAGTGTTGATGCCGGAGTCAAAATCGGCGCGAGCGACGCCGGCGTCAACGACCCTCCTGGCTCAGGCATTCACCCCTTCCTCGGGGACCACAACGGCGCCGGGGTCCTGTGTGCTGCACCGGCGCTGAAAGCCCGCCCGCAGGGTCCGCACATGCGCGCGCCACGACTGGTGAGGGTCCACGCCTGCACGCCATGGCCAGCTCCGTGCCGGCCCCCAGACAATATGGTGGAGCCCTACGGGGGCCCGGCGTGGAGGAACATAGAATGAGCCCACCCGCCAATCGGTTGCTCCAATCGTGGGCCTGGCTACCGTGGGGGACCGCCCCGGATTCGGCTCCCCCCACCCCCCCTACCAGGATGGCTCCCGCAGCCAGAAAGCCGAGGTCCAGCTGGGTAGGACCATACACAAACGACGCCGGCAGAACGTGGCGGAACTCAGCGGGCACTCTTTTAAAGAGCCAGTATTGGCATGATGGGTTGAATGGCCTCCTTCAATGATTCTATAAATCCTCAGTTTTAGGATGAGACCAAAGTGATTTTGTTGACTGATCAGCTTTAATACCTCACTTCTTGACTTCGGCAATAGTTTCTTCCTGATTGATTTGAATGTTTGTTTAGTTCTGATTTGAATTAGAAAATTTAAGTCAAGAAATTTATATTAAATTGGTTAATGAGGAAACCACAGCACATAAGAGAAACCAATACATTTACCACAGATAAACAAGTAGATTGATCGCTGCAACCTTTTAACTTGACTGAATATATGTCCAGGGTCTGAAGACTGAGAAACATATAGAACCTAAAGAAAAGGAGAAACTAATTTGCATTATTCTTATAAAATATTTTTGCCATAGTATTTAATATTGTAAAAGGGTTCGCACAACCAACGTGTTCAAACCAGAGGTTTTATTGTGGGTTTTCCTGGAAAGTTAGCTTTTATATCGAATGAACCAGAACACAAGGGGGTAGACATCATTATTCAGCTATACAAAGCCCAGTTTAGACCACACTTGAAGGACTAATTATAGAACCCCTACAGTGTAGAAAGAGGTAATTCTGCCCATCGAGTCTGCACTGACCCTTGGAAAGAGCACCATACTTAAGCCCATGTCTTCATCCTATCCCCGTAACCCAACTAAACCAAACTTTTTTTCTTGGTCACTAAAGGACAATTTAGCATGACCAATCCACCTAACCTGCACATCTTTGGACTGTGGAAGGAAACCTGAGCACCCGGAGGAAACCCACAGACACGGGGAGAAAGTGCAAACTCCACATAGACAGTCATCTGAGGTGGCAATTGAACCCGGGTCCCTGGAGCAGTGCCACGGTACTGCCCTTGGGCATTCTTGGCACCTCACTTTAGGAAGGAAATGTTGAGATTGTGCCATGGATTTACTATAATCTCTGGAGTCCAATGAGAAATTCCATATACTGAGATTGTATTCCCTCAAATTTAGAGGATTAAAGGATGACTCGATTAAAGTTATCAAGGGGCGCGATTCTCTGCAAATCCGGCGTGCCGTGAAACTGGCAGTGTTTCATGCCAGCCTCGGAGCTCCGTCCCGGGACCCGATTCTCCCTCCCGGGCGGGGCTAGTATCGGGGCCGGGGGAATTACAGCGACGCGGAGTTAACGAACGTCGCTAACTCCGCCCGCCAAGAGTCACGGCGGCTGACGCACATGATGACGTCATCATGCAGACGCGTCAAACACACGCATGCGCGGGCCGTCATGCCCCTCAGCCGCCCCGCGGACTGATCCTGCGGGGCGGCGGAAGAACAAATAGTGCGCGGGTATCGGACACGCTGCCCGCGGTCGGTGCCCACCGATCGAAGGCCCGTGCCAATCGGTGCCATGGTTGTCCGGGACGCGCACTTTGCGGCCGTTTTCACGAACGCTGAAAGCAGGTGTGATCACGGCCATGAAAAGGGCCGTAAACTCCGCGGTATTCGGCCCATCAGCCTGCGGAGAATCGCTGGTCACCGTAAAAAATGGCGAGCAGCAATTCGTGTCGGGGGGCGGCCGGGGGGGGTGGAGAATAGCGGGAGGCCGTGAAAATTGTCGGGAAGGCCCTCCCGCTATTCTCCGACCCGTTGTGGGCAGCGAAGAATCGCGCCCAAGATATTGAGGCAACAGATAGGGTAGAAGGAAAGAAACAATTTCTGCTGGTTGGGATAGCTGGTACTAAGAGATATAGAATAGGAATTAAAGCCAGTGTTGCAGATTTTCCGCCACCATTTTTGTCAGACGTGGTTGGTGATTGGAGCGGAATATCAGGTGAGAGGCCCAAATCGCATTTAATACTGTGTAAAGGCATGACACAATTGTTCTCACATCCCCTGCCAGTGATGCAATGGGAATCCCAACATTTAAAGTCAGGAACCCCACTACAATACATTTAAATCTAATAATTATACCTCTATGCCTGATAATTCCTCTGCCCCCCCCACCCCCCCCATTGATAGAATTTTGTTAACTCAAAGTATTAATAGATATGGGACAAAGGTTGGTTATGTGCAATGAGGTCACAGATCATCAAAGTTCTCATTGAATGGTAGAACAGACACAAGGGGGTAAATGACCACCTCTTGTTCCTATGTTTCTCGAATCATGATTAATGGTAATGGATGCGATTTAGCTAAATGGGAATGAGGACCCATAGAGAGCACATTTAGCCGCTTGTTTCCCAGTGCTCACAGCGCCAAGAAACACAACACTATCTAATGTCACTCAGGTTAGATAAGGTGAGGGTAGCAGGGTGGCGCAGTGCGTTAGCAATGCTACCTCATGGCGCCAATGTCCCAGGTTCGATCCTGGCTCTGGGTCAGTATCCGTGTGGACTTCGCACATTTTCCCGATGTTTGCATGGGTTTCACTCCCACAACCCAAAAGATGTGCAGGGTACGAAAGAGAAAATGCTGGAAAATCTCAGCAGGCCTGGCAGCATCTGTAGGGAGAGAAAAGCGCTAATGTTTCGAGTCCGATGACTCTTTGTCAAAGCTGAGTCATCGGATTCGAAACGTTAGTTCTTTTATTTAGATGTCCAGGGTAGGTGGATTGGCCATGCTAAATTGCCCCGTAATTGGAAAAAAAAATTAATTGGGCGCTCTAAATTTATTTTTAAAAAAGGGTAGATAAGGTGTCTCAGTGGGGAACATGTGGCCAAAGCGACACATAGCCTTGTTTTCTGCACTGAGGAGTTCTGCTAGCTGGAACTCCTCAGTGTAGCAAGAGGTCGGGGTGTCATTTAAAAATGGCTCCCAATCTCTGGATAAAAGCGAATTACTGCAGATGCTGGAATCTGAAACAAAGACAGAAAATATTGGACAATCTCAGCAGGTCTGACAACATCTGTGAACGTTTGGAGTCTGGATGACTCTTTGTCAAAGCGAGAGAGCTGGAAATAGGGTCAGATTCATACTGCAGTGGGCGGCGTGGAGCTGTGGGGTTGGATAGGTGCTAAAGCAATCCAAAATCAATCTCATTGCCCTGCACTACCTGCACTTCATCCACAGTGCTGTTAAGGTGGGAGTTCTAGGACTTTAACCCAGCGACAGTGGTTAGCACTGCTGAGGACCCAGGTTCGATCCCGGCCCTGGGTCACCGTGTGGAGTTTGCACGTTCTCCCCCTGTCTGCATGGGTTTCACCCCCACAACCCAAAGATGTGCAGGTTCGGTGGACTGGCCATGCTAAATTTCCCCTTAATTGGAAAAAAAATGGGGTTCTCTAAATTTATTTATTTTTTTAATTTCCAAGTCAGAGGGTGACACGGTGGTGCAGTGGTTACCACTACTGCCTCACGGCACTGAGGACCTGAGTTTGATCCTAGCCCCAGGTCACTGTCTGTGTGGAGTTTGCACATTCTCCCCATGTGTGCGTGGGCTTTACCCCACAACCCAAAGATGTGCAGGGTAGGTGGATTGGCCATGCTAAATTGCCCCTTAATTGGAAAATAATTGGGTACTCCAAATTTATTTTTTAAAATATTTCTAACTCAGGATAATGAGTAGCTTGGAGGGAATCTTCCAAGTGGTATCCAATCTTCTGTCCTTGCCCTTCCAGCTGATAGTAGTCGTGGATTTGGAAGGTGCTGCCGAAGGAACCTTGGTGAGTTCATGCAGTACATCTTGGTAGATGGTACACATGGCTGTCACTATGCACCAGGGATGGAGGAATTGAATGTTTATGGAAGGGGTAGCAATACTTTGCCCTGGATGGTGCCGAGGTTCTTGAGTGTTGTTGGAACTACACTCATCCAGGCAAGTGGAGAGTATCCCATCAAACTAAAGAGAGTTTTCTCGGATTTAATGAGATTGGACAGTGCACTTTTGATCTCCTGGTGTAACTTTTCTGGTTTGTTGGAAACCCTGGAAAAATAGGGCTGGATTCTCCCGCCTGTCCGCTGCACGAACACCGCGGGCGAGCCGTGGACAATGGAGAACTCCATTGGCCTGGGGCTGGATTCTCTGGTCGCTGGGCGAACTCGGCTGGAGAATCCTGCCCATAGTGTAACGGCTGTAGAAGAGGCATATGAATTTTAAATTAAAACTCTGTTTCCCTCTCCACAGATGCTGCCAGACCGACTGAATTAATTTAGCATTTTCTGTTTTTATAGTCTTTTTACAGTAAAGCTTGCTGGTCGGTGAAAATTAAGTTGGGCAATTGTCAAAAATCTACCTTGGTATCTTGCTCACAACATTCCATGCAGTACATTTAGCAAAGTGGGTGGTGCTGTGATAAGTAGTTTATGAGAGTTATCATATAATGTTACAAGAAATATGACCTATTTTCCTCATGTAGTACTGAGGGAATGCTGTGCTGTTGGAAGTGTGGCTTTTTGGATAAGGTATTAAACCAAGAGTTTAACTGCTCTTGTAAAAGTTCTCAGTGTTATTTGAAGAACAGAGACAGGAATAATTATTTCTTAATGAACACCTAAGACATATCATTTGATCATTTATCTCATTGCTGAGTGCAAATTGGCTGCCACCTTTCATGCATTACACCAGTGACTACATTTTTAAAAAAGTAATTAATTGTTTTTAAAGTGCTTTGGGGCTTTCTGATGCTGTATAAATGGAAGACGTTTCTTTTCTTTCAAGCATAATTGCTCATGTTTTAAATTCTCGGTATGATCAAGTGTGCAGTTGTACATCCTGCCCACTGGGTGGCTTTGCAGCAATTACCTGCAAGCTTTTGACTGATTCAAGTGGGTGTGTGCGTTTGTTAGGGTAGAGAAATGGCATCAGATGCCACTCTTTAGCTGATATATATGGAAATGGCTGATCGAAGTTGGAGCGCATGATTTGACATTGTCACATCACATGCAACAAATGTGTTGTATCCGCGGTAAGCAGAACGCATGGACGAGAGTAGAAATGAACAAAGAGGTTACACTATGATACTCCCCTGAGGGTCTCCTTCCCCGACCCGCACCCAGTCCAGAGCTTTTTATACAAGCTGGGCTCTCCTTGTTAAGGAGAAGCAGCATCCCCCTCCCCCCTTAAAGGGAAGTTCATATTCCAGGGAGGTCATTGGAAACACTGACTCTGGCCTCTATTGGGCAGCATGGTAGCATAGTGGTTAGCAGAGTTGCTTCACAGCTCCAGGGGCCCAGGTTTGATTCCGGCTTGGGTCGCTGTCTATGTGGAGTCTGCACGTTCTCCCCGTGTGTGCGTGGGTTTCCTCCAGATGCTCCAGTTTCCTCCCACAGTCCAAAGATGTGAAGGTTAGGTGGATTGGCCATGCTAAATTGCCCTTCGTGTCCAAAAGGGTTGGGTGGGGTTACAGGGATAAAGGGGGATAGGGTGGAGGCCGGGGGCTTGGGTGGGGTGCTCTTTCTGGGGGCCGGTGAAGACTCGATGGGCTGAGTGGCCTCCTTCTGCACAGTGGATTCTATTGGGGTTATAACACTCCTTCCCCTGAAGTCCGGAGCTATGCCCACATCCATTGGTAAGTGCGCTGGGCCTTTTGACTGTTTTGCCTGTGGATGGTGTTCAGGCACAGACCTTGTGGCGTCAGGAGGCGTATATCAGTCTGGGGTGTGAAGTTTGCATCACGAGCGTCTGGGGAGTGACAAAATTGCTGGTGCGGGAATGAGAGCTGGCACGGGCGCCTCAGGCAGTGGGAGAACGTCAATCTTGGTTCCCGAGTCGGAGCTAGGCGGTTATTCGTCTGGCATCTCAGCATCCTCAAAGATGACCTCTGGATCCCCGACAACTGGAGGAGCCAGGGGGGCGGCAGAAACGGGAGTGGCAGGGGCAGCGGTGAAGACAGCAGAGCTGGGACGTCCAAATCAATGGCTGGTGTGGCTGGCGTATTTGGTACGCAGGTACAGCAGTGATGCACATGGTGATTAGACTCACGGCCCTGTGTCCTTATTTGGTCGGAAACGGGACCAGTTTTCGTTAACACGACACCAGGGATTCAAGTGGCCCCGTAGCCGAAATTCCGGAAATGGGGCCTTGGGGCGAACTTGTCAGTGGCCTGTGGCAGCCTGCGTCCGCCTCGGGTCGGCCCTGAGCGAGCCAGACTCAAATGGATAGGGAGGTGGTGACCCATCAGCATCGCGGCTGGCGTGATGCCTGCCGTGGCATGCGGGGTTGTCCGGTCGCAGAATAAGAACCTGACTAAGCGGTTCTCCCATTTCAAGCTTTAAAGTTTGCGCAACCCACTCGGCCAATCTATTCAAAGCTGGGTGGTATGAGATGGTCCTCATGTGACGGATCCCATTGGTGGACATGAATGCCGCAAATTCCACACTTGTAAGGTGTACCATTGTCTGATGCCAGCACTTCGGGTATGCTATGCGTATTGAAAATGTGCCAGAGGAATTTGCTGGACTTTCTCTATGGTGACATCGATAAGGATGAGGAACATTGCACCCTGAAAGTAAAGTCAAAATGGATACGGGACCATGAACGACCTGGCCATTCCCACAGGTGGAGTGGGGCTGCAGGATGCAACTTCTGGTGTGCCTGACACTGGACGCAGCGCTGGATGCTCAATGTCCGTGACGATGCTGGGCCACCAAATGTAGCTGCGAGCTAATGCTTTCATCTTGGATACACCAGGGTGTCCATTGTGGAGGTCGTCAGGTGCATGCCGTGCCCATGTTTGGGAGACAACAATCGGGTTCCCCAAAAGAGCAGGCCGTCCTCCACGCTAAGCTCTTGCATCTTTGCGGTATAGGCCTTCAGGCCTTGCGGTAAAGCTTGTGCGGTGTCCCATACTCCGCCATGTGGCAGATGGGGATAGCTGAAGGTCAGTCAGGGTCCACCCGCAGATGTGGGAGGCCGTGACCAGTAACGGGTCCATAAAATAGAGGGCAGCAATGACCTCATCGGCCGCCGCTGGTGTAGGTGGCCTGGTCGGCAATGGCAGACAGTGTGGGGAATCTTGATCCCGGAGCGGTGTTCCAAAACATAGTCATATGCTGCAAGCAGCAATGCTCATCGCTGGATGCAGGTGGAAGCTGGGGTGGGGGGGGGGGGGGGGGGGGGGGCAGTGTTACCCCTTCTTTGACAGACAGTGGAGGGGGCTAAAGTGGTGGCCAGATTTGGGAGGAACTTGCCATAGTAGTTTACCAGGCCCAGGAATGATCGGAATTCAGTTGGGCCACCTGGTACGGGTGCCTGCCAAATTGCTTGTACCTTCTCTTCCACCGGGTGCAGGCCATGACGGTCTGTGAAGTAGCTGAGGTACATTTCTTCAGCAGCATTGAATACCCATTTCTCCCGCCAGATGCGGACGCCGACTACCACAAGACACCTGAGCATCTCGGCCAGGTTTTGTAGGTGCTTCTGGTCGGACGAACCCGTGATCAGGATGCCGTCTAGATAGACCACCTGGCAAGCATGTTCTTCATTACCTGCTGGAATATTGCACGTGCGGAGGAAACCCCAAAGGGTAGGCGGGTGTATTCATATAGCTCCCGGTGCGTGTTCATGGTTAGGAAGCGTCTGGACCTGATTGCCAGGAACAACTGCAGTTAAGTGTGACTTGTGCCAAGTTTCATAAACGTGCGGCCATTGCTGACCCTCATATAAAGATCCTTGATCCAAGGGACTAGATAACAGTGCAGTCGAGACATGCGGTTGACCGTCATCTTACAGTCACCAAACAAATGAACTGATCCATTCAGTTTCATGACTGGGATAACTGCCATCAGCCAGTCAGAGAATTACACCGGGCATATGATGTCCAAGTTCTCCATCCGGTAGAATTCAGCATCCACCTTGGGTTGTAAGGCATACGGGACAGGTCAGATGTGGAAGTAGCGCAATTGATTCCAATGGGTCCACGATTATTCAAGCCCTTTTATGGTGCCCAAGTCATCCTGGAGCACCGATGGAATCCTTGTCAGAACCCTTCAAGGCCTAGTAGGTGCATGCGGCACACCTGCTGCCAATCTAATCGCAGGTGGCATAACCAGCCACGACCCAAGAAAATAACCTTCTTCCATGGATCACCAGCAGAGGAAGGTGAGACCAGATGTGGTTGAATGTACGGTGACTGCTGACTGACACTGCCGCCCCAGTGTCGAGTTCCATTCAGATTAGGGGTTCATTAAGTTGCAGGGAGATCCAGATGGGTGCCACTGGTAGCTGCTGTTGTCATCTTCCACACAGTAAGCCCTGTTACGTGAGGGGTAATTGTGCCTGGTGGGTCAACCCACGCAGGGCCTCCTGTTCCCCTGGTCTCTGCAGCCTGTTGCAAAACACCACCCCCCGGCTGGTGATTGTATTCCTGTTTCTCATGGTCGGGAAGAACGCTCGGCGGCACGACATTCTCCGGTAGGTGTCCCACTGTTGGGGGCCGGTTTCCTCAGTTCTAGCCAAGTGTGTTCAGTACTTGCTTTGGCATCCCAGATTGAGCACCGCCAGTCCTCGGAGTTCCTGGACCCCTTGTTTGGCTCTTTCTGTGGTGATGCCTATCTCCACAGCAAGCTGTACATCTAGGTGGACTTCAGCTAGTAATTTCTGTTGCGTAGCCGCATCGTGAAGTTCACACACCAAGTGGTCCTGAAGTGCGTCTCATTCAATGTCTCTCCAAATTCGCAAGTCTCAGCCAGTTTTCGGAGGCAAGCCATGAAGTCACTCACCGACTTGGCCTGGGCCTGAGCAGCCGTGCGGAACCGGAAACAGCGCATGGTGAGCGATGGTTTCAGGTTGAAATGCTCCCCCACTAGTGCCACCAGGGTGGTGAACGACCGGGTATCTGGGGGGTGCAGGTGTGTCAGGCTCTTTATCACACTGTAGGCAGGTCCTCCGCAAGCCGATAGTAATATCACAGTTTGTCTCTCATCATCTATAATAGCATTTGTTTGAAAAAAATATATTGTGCATTCTACTTATTGCTCCCAGTTGTCTGTACTTGCGTTAAAAGGTTCAAGCGTTCCTATATACAGTATTTCGACAGTTAGTAGTGGGACCTCCCATAGCCTAGATGAGTTGGGCTGAGTGCACAGCAACCGGTGTTGATGACAACTCCACTGCATCCTCATCGCCAGTGTTGAATCCGTGGTAAGCAGGATGTATAGATGGTAGTAGAAATTAACAAAGAAGGTTTATTACAATATAATTCCAAAACTCCTCCACTCCTCTAAGAGTTTTTTTATACAAGCTGGGGCTCTCCTTGTTAAGGGGAAGCCCCGCCCCCTTAAAGGGGAAGTTCATATTCCAGGAAGGTCATGGGAAACTGTATGGTCCTGACCCCGGGAACGCCGTTGGGGTTATAATAAAATGTTATGAATTTCTGCACCCTAAGTGCCGAAGTAACTTTGAAGGTTGTTAAAATTCCCATTTTTTAATGGATTTCAGCAATAAAGAATCACATGTTCTCATCCTTGTTACTTTGTTAATTGTAGCCAGTGAGTTTCTAAGTAACTGACTTGCATTTATACCTTCCCGTTTTAATGATAAGTTTTGCTGCATTTTAATTCTGAAATAACCCATACCTTACATTCATGATGATAAAATACAGTAAGATGTCAAAATCATTTGAATTATGCATAGTGTAATTGCAATCTTTAACAGCAATAATAGAGATTTATTTTTATAATAGACAGAAGCAGTAGTTTGGAATAATTAAACCTTCACTTCATGTTGATTTTCCCTGTCTGCTGTGACTCTGTGGCAGGCTGCCTGCCTTATGAGGATTGAACCTAATTATCATCTGACCAGCAGACTAGGGCGTGGAAAATGAGCTACTGCGTGAGCGGGCAGCCCCTTACCTTCTCTGCCAACAGCTCCTGGGTGGAGCACGGCATACTCTTCGCCCAGTTGAATCCTTGAATGGTATTTAATTTCACTGGCACTTGGTTGCCGGATTATAAACCCCATTGTTGATTCAGGTTATGTCATTAACCACACTGCTTTTGCTAAATGACTGCTTTGAAATTCCGACCTCAACAGCCACTAAAGTTGCTTCACAGTCTTTTGAAGTAAATGCCACAATGCAAGTAACCCAAGCATGATTCCCTTGTGTTGTCCTATTAGGTGCTGCTTTTTTTAACTTCAAAATTAATTTTATTTACCTGTATATGACAAGGCAAATTCAGTAACCCATTTTATCATGACCTTTTCCTACTGCACATTTCCCTTTATATATCATTTTCTTTTTCTGATTCCTGTTATTAGTGATTAGATTCTAGGCAGGCATTAATTTAGTTTTCTCTTTTTTGCATTGAGGGAATGCCACATTTTGATGGTGTGAATTGTTTAGGCAGCAGAATGTAGGCCTCCCACATTGACCAGACAATAATATTGGTGAGTAACACGGAAAATCAATGACATCACAGTAATATGATATGCTACAAATGGTCCTTCCACCAAATAACTTACCACAGCTGGTAAGGTTAATGTTGATGCTTCATAAGATACTTTTATTAATCTATATTTCACCTGAAATTTCCTTATAAATTCCCGTTGATAAATTGGCACAGAAATCAATCATTCAGTCTTATGAACCTGGTCCATCATTCAATAAGATCTTCTATGTCATCTTCACCTGCACTACCTGGGGATTCCCTTAGCGCCCAAAGTTTATTGATCTCAGTCTTCAATATACTCAGCAACAGTGCATGAACAATTCTCTGGGGTAAAAAATTCACAAACTTTAGAGTGAAAACATTTCTCTTGGCCTCAGCCCTAAATGGCCAAACCCTTATTCTGAGTCTCTGACCACTAGCTCCAGATTCTTAATTCTCCCAGCATCTAACGTATAAAGCCCCTCAAGGATTTTGCTTATCAACAGGAGGATTTGCCCAAAACTGCAAGAAATGTCAGAGAGTCGTGAACACCGCCCAGTCCATCACTCAAACCTGCCTCCCATCCATTGACGCTATCTACACTTACCGCTGCCTGGGGAAAGCAGGTAGCATAATTAAAGACCCCTCCCACCTGGCTTACTCACTCTTCCATCGGGCAGGAGATACAAAAGCCTGAGAACACACACAAACAGATTCAAAAACAGCTTCTGCCCCGCTGTTACCAGACTCCTAATTCTACCAATTCCACCCCTCTAACTTACAGAATTCGAAAATCCAAGGGCTCCTTGCTGGGGAGTTGATACTTCTGTGTTTTTTTTCTTATGGACTGACTTGATTAATACTACACTCCTGTATGCTTCACCTGATGCCAGTGTCTATGTATTTACATTGTGTACCTTGTGTTGCCCTATTATGTTTTTTTTTAAATTTTCTTTTCATTTCATGTACTTAATGATCTGTTTGAGCTGCTCGCAGAAAAATACTTTTCACTGTACCTCGGGTGACGTGACAATAAACAAATCCAATCCAATCCAATCCAAGAAGTTATTTTTAATTTTATATGTGATTTGCCAGTGGGCAACGCCAAAACAGATGTTCTTATTCTAATAGGGTGCCTAGATTCTGAACTTTAACAATGAGCAATAACCTGCTACAGGTAAAAAACAAGTTTAGTCCCTCTCTCGCCAGCACACACTCCCTGCCCCAAAGTAAATGATTGTGCACAGGTCTGACACATAAATGTCTTTGAAACATGATAAAAAAGCTGGAGGCTACTAACCTTGTAAACTATCCGTCCCAAGCTCCAATCCTCTGTTTGAAAGCTTCCCAGCCTACTCCCCAAAGAGTGAACAGGCTTGTTCTAATGTCCTCATACAGCTTCATTTTTAAATAGCTTTGCATATTTTTATTTTTATTTCTCCCAATTCCACCCCTCTAACTTGCGGAATTCGAAAATCCAAGGGCTCTTTGCTGGGGAGTTGATACTTCTGTGTTTTCTTTTCTTCTTTTGTCTCTTATTTATACAAAACGAGAAATGCAATTAGCTCCACTGCGGCCTCTCTCCATTAAAGATCCAATATCCAGTTTCCTCAACGAACACAGTCTGTTTTTAATGCTGTCACAGACAAATCCAAATGACATTGCCTTTCATTCTTCAGCCTTATTCTACAATTTATTTACTAATATACCCTATCCACATTCTTTGCACTGGATTGCGGATAGAAATTAGGACACATTTGAAAGAAAGAACCTCTACAACAGAAGCCTGATGAAAGTATGAAGTATAATACGGGACAAACAACCCACTGTCCAGAACTACTGGAAGCTGTTACACCTCCTTTAGTTATTAAATTTAAAATTAATTTTTAATAATTGTATCTATCAAATTTACAGTAGCTGTTCTGTGTCGAGTCATCATTTGCTCAATATTATTACCATGTTATTACTAGTGAGCTAGTTACCCATTTTGCTGCTCTTTACTATGAAAGAATACAGCTGTTTTCTCGCTTCTAACTGAAATAATCACAGTTGTGTTTTGAAACGCGTTCTAAACAATTAGCCCGTGCGTGATTTTTCAATCATGATGGTATTTGAACACGTTAGGGCCTAACTGGTTGCTTCATAGCCACATTCTTACTTGAAATATTTTTGATGAGGGCGAAGGGTTAAGAATATTCTTTGCCGTGCTAGCTGTCCTGGTACTTTTGAGACACTTAACATCAATTTATGGATTTGAGGATGAATCATTATATCAGGTATCAGTTAGATAGGAAATGACACGAAGAACAACCTTGGCTCAGTATTTTCCCTTCTGTTAAACTGAAATGATAGAAGCAAAATTCTTTCCTACAATAGCTTTCAATATTTTATTTTAAGTTGACTAGAACATCTACTGAGTGTCTGATTTCTATTACTATAAATGAAAAGGTTAATTGTGTACAACATTTTGTAAAACAGCATGTTAATACTTTTTGGCAAGTTCAGCTCTCCCGATGATTCTTTTATTAAATGCACCTTCAGCATTGAATGTAACCATCTGGACCCATATGGTTCCAGGTTTGGTCCCTGGCCTATGTTGAGTCAATTGACCTCAGTTGAGGAGGCAGGAGAGATGGCAAAATTCTGGACTGAGAGTAAGGGTGGAGATGGAGATGGGCAGAGGGGCTCAGTTATGGTGTTTATCCTGATATGATAATCTGCTGACACTCACCACCGTGACTCACAGTTGAACGATGGCACCAAGTGATTGTTGCACACTAGAATCAAGCAGCACCTTCAGGGAGGGGGCAGAGAGAAAATGATGGAAAATCAAAAAGTCTATTTTCTTGGAGAGAGTAGAGGCTTATACTCAGTGTTATCAGTCAAGGGAAAGTGCATGTATGTGGCTATTGAGTGAGATTAAGAATTGAAAACCAATTATGTCAACACTATTGCTTCCCCATAGTCATCCACAGGTGATTAAGCCAATGGCCATCAGTACCATTATGGCTCACTTGCATGAAAATTAAAAGGATGTAATCTGACAACAAAGGCATGGCAAGCTTGAATTGAGGGAAATAATGGTAGGTGTGAATGGAGAATGTGTTGCAAAAATAAAGAATGCATTGATATAGGGTAATGAAACATCTGGATTAATATCATTTTAGGATTGTTTTGTTGCATCAGACAAAATAAAGATCGTGTTATAGAGGGCGCGATGTTACCAAAAAAAAAGTCCGTTCAGGATGGTATTAGTGGGGTCGTTCCCCGCATTTGTAGCGCTGGAAATGGCCTCGCTATCTAATGACACTCTATGGGGGTTTTGGGGGCTCGATGGGGATGTGGAGCTCCTCAGTGCAGGAAGAGATTTGGCGGCCTGATCTCCCGCACCCCAACGTGACCCCCGGAACCCCCCCCCCCACCCCCGCCACCAACTTTCCTGTTAGGGGGTCCTCGGGGCCTCCGCACACCGACAGGGCAACCCAGGCCTGATCTCCGGTGTGGGCAGACTGTCACCTAGGCACCTTGGCACTGCCTACATGGCACCTTGGCAGTGGCCCTCCCAGTCTGGAAGTGGGACGCTAGGTCGCCAGGTCGCTAGGCTAGCAGTGCAAAGATGGCATTAGCAGTGCCAGGGTGCCACTCAAATACCAGCCATGTAGGGGCCTCCGATTGCTTGGGAGCGGCCCCCCAAGTGCCAGTATGCCTGTCCGCTGCTTGTGGGCATCAGTTCGTTCGGCGCCCAGCTGGGGTCGCCTCGGCGATGCCGGTAGATCCCGGGAGCCGGTTCACTCTGATGAAGGCAGAGATAAATGATCTTTTAAACTCACTTAACTCTGCGAGTCTGGGTCCCGCCTATTGTGTAGGGCTCCAGATTGACCTTGTTAGAACCCACGGCTGTTGGGAATCCCGGAAGAGGCCTCTTGCAGGATCTACCCACCACATCCCGTCCCGATTCCAGCAGGACGCAAAGTTAAATCGTGTGCAGAATGTGCTATACTGTGAAATGATTAAAATCCTGATTTCGAATAATAAGCAAATGGATGTGCATGTATGTAAAGTGTGTAACAGCTGAAAATACGGTGAGATCATTTGTTAAGAAAGACAGTGTTTGATCTGATTAGAATGTGTCATTTCTGTGGTTTCAGCAGTTCAATTAAGAAGAGGGTTATACAGAATGTGGAAATTTAAGAGTGCTTAAATATGACACAGGTGATCTGTACAATACTTCAGCCATGTCTAGAAACTTTGTTCACAATGTGAAGTTATTTGTAAAGCTGCAATTTATGAAAATCATGCTGACAAAAAAGAATAATAAGCTTGATCATCCATGTATTTTCTGAGCAGTCACCACCTGGTCTGCTTTTGTGCAAACTAAATTGTAATCTTAGTCTACGATCAGACATGACTCTCTTAAAGCATCCACACTTACTGTTATTTTCCTTTTTAAATTTAGATTACCCAATTCATTTTTTTTCCAATTGAGGGGCAATTTAGCGTGGCCAATCCAACTACCCTGCACATCTTTTGGGTTGTGGGGGCGAAACCCACGCATACACGGGGAGAATGTGCAAACTCCACACGGACAGTAACCCAGAGCCAGGATCAAACCTGGGATCTTGGCACCGTGAGGCCGCAGTGCCAACCCACTGCGCCACCGTGCTGTCCTTTCACTTTTGATTAAAGGTAATAACTCAGTTCACTTTCAACTTGAATCTAGTTGCCAATTTGATGCAAGTAGTGTATGAATTTATCATGAATTCAAATATTGCTCTGCTAAAATATCTCGCTTTTAGTTCTTTCAGTGTCCACCCACAATGGTATAGTAGGAGGTGCTATACTGATTGTGCCTTGATCGCTCTTAAAACTATCCATTCTTTCTCTTGTTAAGGTTGGCCCAGCAATAAAAGGGTGCACATGACACAGATGTAACAAAGCAAAATATCATGACTAATGATAAAATGGCTAACTTATGCATGTTTCTGAGCCTGCAATAATATTTTAACATGGTCAAATGAGTTTGACATTTCTTGAAGTGAGCAGAAAGCCAGAAGAACAAAAGGAAACATTGTTTATTGCTTCAGGCCAGCATTGTAATGGCATACCAGTCATCCAGCACTGAGACAATTGCTGTTCATTTGTACCTAATGAATCTGCCCGTTAGCTGTTTAATGGGTGAAAGAGTTTAAATACAGGAATGTAACTGGCAATAAAGAGAAAGTCAAAGTAATTCTTAGATGTTAAATGAATCAAATAGATTAACTGATTGAAATATCTGTTACCTGAGCTCCTCTAGAGTCTTATATATGTTTGTTCGTACTGCAAATCAAAGCAAATCCGTAATTTATCCAAAAGGATTTGTTTTGCAAATGTCGAAAAATCTTTTACAATTTCTAATTATACTTTCTTTGGTAAGAAATTATAAGGAAGTTCTTTGAATGTAATCTGTAGTATGACTACAGTTCTCTGTTTAGAGGTTTTACAAGGCAAATTTTTCATAACTGGTGCTAACTTGGCAAAATTAAATATAATGGTAAGTGCAAACTGTTACCATGTGTCTGGACCAGTTGATACTGATTCCGAGAACTCAAGGCTGAATTTTACCACAGGCTTCAGGACAATGACTTTCTAGGAGCGAGACCAACACTGGACGATTCCAGGAGGCACCCTCCTAGTTGCCCACCTCCATGCTCGCCATCCATTTAAGGATGGTCGCAGGACCCCTTATCGGACAAGTCAATGCAGGGCAGAAGTCTCAGCAGCCCCACTAGGGGAGGTGGGCGCTGCAAGGGCAGGAAGTGATTGAGAGGGCACTTGAGGATCAGAGGTGAAATGCCTCAGGATACAGGGCCAAAAGGATCTGACTTACCTGCCCACGACACCAGCTAATTGGGGTCTTAGATATGCAAATTGGTTTACTGCCTTGGTTCAATAGGTAGCTGATCTGACTCCCTAATCACCATTGGAACACTTCCCCATTGGAGGTACGCATTTGGGAGCTATCCCAAGTTGCACCCCCCTGTTCTCCTTGCTGGCATCCTAGCCTGTACATCTGCTTATACAGAGCTGGGAACATTCTGCTCCAAAAGTCACAAAGAATGGCAGAGCTTTCATGTGAAATCATTTTTTGGAAAGTATGGATTCAACTAGAAAGAGGCACCAGCAACAATTTTATTTAACCCCACAGTATGAAAAAGGGAGGTACAAAAACTGTACATTGCTGCAAATGGGACCGTGGCATTTTTCCATCGGGGAAATATAAAATGGTTTTTCTGATGCTGAAAGGATCTGTTACCAGTTTCACTTATTTATCATGTGGGTTTTAAGATGTGACTTGTGGTGAATTATATGCCTCGTAATTCACACTGTATTGCCTTGCATGTATTGTGTCCTTGTGGGCTCTGTATGTGAGCCGTTGCGCGGCTCTGCCCATAGGGGGAGATGAGGAGTTTGTACTGGGCTCCACCCGTGGCTCCTCCCATGGCTCCGCCTATGGCTCCTCCCACTAACCGGAAGTATAAAGCACTGCAGCCGTAAGCCTGCTCTCAGTTCCTCTGGTCACAGGCTGGCTTAGTTGTAAGACTATTAAAACCACAGTTTACTTCCAATCACGTGCTTAGTGAATTGATGGTCACATCAATTTAATAGTCTTAGAAAACTTGAAGAAAATTACTATGGAATCAGCCCTCAAACCTGACCGACTAGAACTCGACCCGCAGGCTGCAGAGGCTAAAGAAATCTTTCTACACTGGCTCAGATGTTTCAAGGCCTACCTGGCTGAATCAAGCACTTCAGAAACTACGGAGGAGCAGAAACTCAGCCTACTGCATGCAAGGGTGAGCCATCGTATCTCTACGCAACTTAACTGTACTACTTCGTATACGGAGGCCCTGGCCATGCTCGACCGAATGTACGTGCGGCCCATCAACGAGGTCTACGCGCGCCATATTTTCACGACCCACCGGCAGCGCCCCGCGGAGTCGCTGGAAGACTTTCTGCGCGATTTAAAAGCCCTAACTCGGGAATGCAATTTTCAGGCTGTAACAGCCGCCCAGCATATGGAACTCGCTGTCCGTGATGTGTACGTGGCAGGGCTCAAGTCCAACTATGTGCGCCAATGGTTGCTTGAGAAAAGGGCCCAGAACTTGGAGGACACTGTAGAGTTAGCTACAACCATGGAGGTCTCGTTCCGCAGTCTCACCTCGTTCCCCGCGGACCAAGCGACCCCATCATGGGCCCCGACCAGCGACTGCCCCAGGCCTGCACCGCACGGCCACCCACCCACTATGCAGCACCAGCGTGCCATTTTTGTTGGCAGCCCCAACACCCACCGCAGCACTGCCCGGCCCGCAATGTGACCTGCAGCAGCTGTGGTCGCAAAGGGCACTACGCCCGGGTAGGCCTAGCGAAGAAAACTCCAAACTCTCCCGCAGCCCAGAGCACTCACTTCCCAAACTCACAGGCACGCAGGCCCCGTAATGCTGCAGCCTGTATGCCGACTCCGCCCCCACCCGACACGTGCGACTCATGGGGGCCACCATCTTGGCAATCCTCCTCCACGCGGCCGGCCACGTGCGACTCATGGGGGCCGCCATCTTGGATGCCATCTTCCTCGCCGCCCGCCACGTGCGATCCACGGGGGCGGCCACCTTGGGCTCCATCATCTCCAGCCTCTGAACTTCATCTCGAAGACTACGACCTCAGCGGACAGTCAACACGGGGCCACTCCAGCACAGCTGATCGAGCCACCGACTACCTGCAACTCAGCGCGGTCACGTTGGACCAGTCGCGTCCGAAACACCTCCGGAACTCTATGATGACCGTTAAAATCAATGGGTACAGGACACCGTGTCTCGTTGACTCCGGGAACACCAAGAGCTTCGTACACCCTGAACTGGTAAGATGCTGTTCGCTCCCTATCTTCCCTGCACGGCAAACTATCTCCTTCACACTCTGTTCACATCCAAGGGCGCACCGTCGCGACCCTAACAATTCAGGGTGCCAGCTACTCTAATTTCCAGCTGTACGTACTCCCCGAACTCTGCGCCCCACTCTTACTGGGTCTCGACTTCCAGTGTAATCTCAAAAGCCTCATACTCAGCTTCAGCGGGCCCCTACCTCCACTCACTGTCTGCAGTCTAGAGACACTAAAAATCGACCCACCTCCACTCTTTGCTAACCTCACTCCAGACTGCAAATCCGTAGCCACTCGCAGCAGGCGGTATAGCCTGCAGGACAGGGTGTTTATCAGAACCGAGGTCCAGAGGCTCCTATGTGAGGGGGTCATAGAGGCCAGTAACAGCCCCTGGAGAGCTCAGGTGAAATGAAATGAAAATGAAAATCGCTTATTGTCTCGAGTAGGCTTCAATGAAGTTACTGTGAAAAGCCCCTAGTCGCCACATTCCGGCGCCTGTCCGGGGTGGCTGGTACGGGAATCGAACCGTGCTGCTGGCCTGCTTGGTCTGCTTTAAAAGCCAGCGATTTAGCCGAGTGAGTTAAACCAACCCCTGGTGGTGGTGGTCGTCAAGACCGGGGAAAAATTCCGAATGGTAGTGGACAATAGCCAAACCATTAATCGGTTTACGCTCCTCGATGCGTACCCACTCCCCAGGATTGCAGACATGGTGAATCAGATTGCCAGTACCGCATCTTCTCCACGGTGGATCTGAAGTCTGCTTACCACCAGCTCCCAATCCGCCCGGAGGACCGCCACTACACGGCGTTCAAGTCAGATGGCCGCCTCTTCCATTTCCTCCGGGTTCCCTTTGGCGTCACGAATGGGGTCTCGGTGTTCCAACGAGCAATGGACCGAATGGTGGACCAGTACGGGCTGCGGGCCACGTTTCTGTACTTGGATAACGTCACCATCTGCGGCCATGATCAGCAGGACCACGACGCCATCCTCCACCAATTTCTCCAGACTGCCCAGAAACGTAACCTCACGTATAACACAGAGAAATGCGTTTTCCGCACGACCAGGCTAGGCTATGTCGTGGAAAACGGAGTCCTGTGCCCTCAAGAGGTGCCTGGGATTCTTCTCGTATTATGCCCAGTGGGTCCCTCAGTATGCAGACAAAGCCCGCCCACTATTTAAGGCCACACTCTTTCCTCTGTCAGCTGAGGCTCTCCAGGCCTTCAACTGCATCAAGGAGGACATCGCCAAAGCGGCCATGCAGGCGGTGAATGAATCCGTCCCCTTCCAGGTGGAAAGCGACGCCTCAGCGGTCGCTCTCGCAGCCACTCTGAATCAGGCAGGGAGACCAGTCGCCTTTTTCTCCCGAACCCTCTCCGCTTCGGAACTTCGACATTCCTCGGTTGAAAAAGAAGCACAAGCCATCGTGGAAGCCATACGACACTGGAGGCACTACCTCGCAGGTAGGAGGTTCACCCTCATCACCAACCAAAGATCGGTTGCCTTCATGTTTGACAACTCCAAAGGGGCAAAATTAAAAATGATAAAATCCTGCGGTGGAGGATCGAACTCTTCACCTACAATTATGATATTATGTATCGACCAGGGAAGCTCAACGAGCCCCCAGATGCCCTGTCCCGCGGCACATGTGCCAGCGCAGCAGCCGACCGCCTGAAAGCTATCCACAATGACCTCTGCCACCCGGGGGTCACCCGGCCCGCCCACTACGTCAAAGCCCGAAATCTGCCTTTCTCCACCGAGGAGGTAAAAGCCATCACCAGGGATTGCCCGATCTGCGCAGAAAGCAAACCTCACTTCTATAGACCAGACAAGGCCCACCTGGTAAAGGCATCCCGGCCCTTTGAACGCTTGAGCATCGATTTCAAAGGGCCACACCCCTCGACCAATCGAAATGTGTATTTTCTGAACGTCATCGATGAGTTCTCCCGCTTCCCGTTTGCCATCCCGTGCCCCGATATGACCTCCCACACAGTCACCAGAGCCCTGCACAGTGTCTTCACCCTGTTCGGTTTCCCAGCTACGTACACAGCGACAGGGGTTCATCCTTTATGAGCGATGAGCTGCGTCAGTACCTGCTCGACAAGGGCATCGCCTCGAGCAGGACTACCAACTACAACCCCAGGGGGAACGGGCAGGTGGAGAGGGAGAACGCGACGGTCTGGAAGACCGTCCTACTGACCCTCCGGTCCAGGAATCTCCCGACCTCCCATTGGCAGGAGGTCCTCCCCGACGCGCTCCAAGCTATTAGGTCCCTTGTGTGCACCGCCACCAACCAGACACCTCACGAATGGCTATTTGTTTTTTCTAGGGGCACTACCACGGGGGTTTCGCTCCCAGCATGATTGAAGACACCTGGCGCGGTTCTCCTCCGGAAGCACGTCCGGGCACACAAAACTGATCCGCTCATAGAAAGAGTGCTCCTACTCCATTCGAACCCCCAATACGCTTTCATCGAATACCCCGACGGCCGTCAGGACACTGTTTCCCTCCGGGACCTGGCACCTGCAGGATCCAACTCCACCACCACTCCCGCCGAGGTACCCCCCACGCTACACCCCACCCAACCCTCCGCGCCCTGTGCCCCCACACCTATAGGTTCACTGCCCATGCTCCGTGACCTCCGCACCTTTAGGTTTACTGCGTTCCCCGTCGCCCGTCACACCGGTCGGGTATGAAGCTCGGACCGAATCACCCCCGGAGTCCACCATCGTACCCTCACCGACCGCCACCACCTAGCCACCCGAAGAGGCTGCAACCCCGGTGCTCCGCCAATCCCAAAGGACGACTCGACCACCGGACCGGCTCAATTTGTAGACCCGTCACCCCCACCGGACTTGATTTTTTTTTACAGGGGGTTAATGTGGTGAATTATATGCCTCGTAATTCACACTGTATTGCCTTCCATGTATTGTGTCCTTGTGGGCTCTGTATGTGAGCCGTTGTGCGGCTCTGCCCACAAGGGGAGATGAGGAGTTTGTACTGGGCTCTGCCCTTGGCTCCGCCCATGGCTCCGCCCATGGCTCCTCCCACTAACTGGAAGTATAAAGCACTGCAGCCGTAAGCCTGCTCTCAGTTCCTCTGGTCGCAGGCTGACTTAGTTGTAAGACTATTAAAACCACAGTTTACTTCCAATCACGTGTCTAGTGAATTGATGGTCACATCATGACTACAGGCTGGAAGTTACTGTTGGCATTGTGAGTGGCCAGATGTTTAATATGTTTGTGACATTCCTCTACCTGCTATTTTAATGCAGTGTTTAAAGAAATCTGTAATGTTGTGCTCTAAAACACACCATTTGATTCCTCTGTTTGCAGCTACCCGAGTTTGGTTTCAGGATAGCAGTCTGGTGCCCAGGATTTTCACAGATGTTGAAACATCAGTAATTCAGCAAGGCTAACCACTCTGCGACTTTGGATCCGCTGCTGCCCCAGTTTCAATGTAAACTGTCTCAAAAATCATTCCTTGGTTGTCTTCTTCTCAAATATTCACTACACTTCTATGCATACAGATTAATCAATTAATCAGTGCACAAGAGAGATGACATTAAAACATAGATGACCCACGCAATTCAGTTAATTGTACATGTTACTGTCACCTGAATGATCAAAAGCTGTACTTAATGAATATGTAAAGGGTGCAACTTATTATGCAATATTGCAAAAATCATGCAGCTCAGCCTGTTTTTTTTGTGCAGTTATACAGACATATCGAGCACAGATTGATTCCCCTCCCCCCACAAGGTGACATCATATAGCAGCATGTTACAGTTGCAGACATTAACCCTTGAGTGGAAGTCACAGAATACAGAGCGAAAGACATGACAGGCAATGTAGGTTATGTTCTATATAGATAAGGGAGATTATGCGCTAACTACCTGCTTCAGTCATGCAGAGATTTCTCTTAGGTGAAATAAAAAGTGAATTATAATCTTCAACTGCAATATTTATCCTATTACCATCCTTGAGGCACTTTTATATTGCACTAGTGCTACTGATTTCCCACAGTACAGCTATCATGGGTATTATACAGTCAGCTACAAGGCAAATGTGAAATAGTTAGATTTCACTAACTCTTGCTGCACACGGCTCAATCTTGAGGATCCTGAGAGCACAAAGGGCAGCAGAAAAGTCCTTTATTATTAGGGTTTCTTTTGCAACACCATTGGGTATGTATGCAAGAACTTGACAGATGGAATATAAGGTGACAAAATGTGAAGATCTCCCTTTTGGGAGGAAACTTGAAAAATCTGAATATTTTTTGAATGATGAGAGACTGGGAAATGTTTACTTTCAAGTTAACACATAGGTGCAGCAAGCAATTCGAAATTAAAATAGTATGTTAGCGTTTGTTACTGAGAGATTGGAGGATGAGGGTAAAAAAGCTCAGTAAATATGCAAAGCATCGATGAGATCACATGTGAGGTATTTTGGGTACAGTTTTGGCTTCCTTGCTTAAGAAAGGACTTACTTGTCCTAGAGGTAGTGCAGCAACGGTTCACGAGACTGGATCCTGGGTGACGGGATTGTCATATTAACAGAAATTGGATTGCTTAGGCCTAAATCTCAGAACAAAGCTACCCACTTGTTTCGCACCCCACTCACCAGTTTAAAAATTCACTTCCTTCACCACCGACACACAGTGGCAGCAATCTGCACCATTTTCGAGATGCAGAATGAGAGGTGATCTATCATAAAATGCGTACGGGGCTTTCTACAAAAATACGGGGATATGGGCGTCACTAGCGAGGCCAGCATTTATTGCCCACCCTAAATTGCTCTTCAGAAAGTGATGGCCTTCTTGAATCACTGCAATTCATATGGTGTAGGTACGCCCAAGTGCTGTTAGGGAGGGAGTTGTAGGATTCTGATCCAGCAACAGTGAAGGTATGGCCAATATATTTCCAAGTCAGGATGGAGAGTGGTTTGGAAGAGCACTTGCAGGTGGCGGTGTCTCCATGTCCTTTGAGGTAGCTGAGGTGTGGATTTAGAACAGTCATTATCAAATCCAGGGTTGCAGGTGGGTGTCGGGAAGGTCGCAAGGCCTTCCGGCATGGCATTCTCGATCGCAAGGCCATGCGTCACAGTATTCTTGATTGCGGAAAGTAGCTATTAAAAATGCCAGCTGCGACCGGCTTTCAGAATGCCGGCCATTCCGCACATATGTGCCCCCTCAGCATTGCACAGGCCTGGGGCCCAGCAGCGCAGAATGCATTCTCCTGATGTCAGCACACTGACCCAGCATAAAGATGATTTTTTGAGGTATGCATTTATTAATGGTGCCACTGCAAATCAGGATGCAAAGTTAATGTGTGTTATATAGGGCAGCACAGTAGCACAGTGGTTATCACAGTTGCTTCACAGCTCCAGGGTCCCAGGTTCGATTCGCGGCTTGGGCCAGTGTCTGTGTGGAGCCTGTATGTTCTCCCCATGTTTGCAGTCCAAAGATGTGCAGGTTAGGCGGATTGGCCATGTTAAATTGCCCTTAGTTTCCAAAAACGTTAGGTGGGGTTACTGGGTTATGGGGATAGAGTGGAGGCTTGGGGTGCTCTTTCCGAGGGTTGGTGCAGACTCGATGGGCTGAAAGGCCTCCTTCTGCACTGTAAATTCTATGTCTATATGCAGGGAAGCACAGGCAGATTAAAGTTTAAAATCCTCAGAACTTCAAAGACATTTCACATGGCGAGTTCAAGGACATAAGAACAGAAGAACATAATGTTGCTCTGTTTATCTGGTTCTAAATACGGCGGTCAGTATGGTCGCCTTCCTTAGTCCTAATTATATTTGCTCTAGAGTCGGCAGGTATCTTTCGATAGCAACACAAGGTTCAAACCCGAATACTGATCAAAGAACCAATGCAAGTTAGTTAGTTCACAGTCAATACTATTTATTTACACACATAGTAATATCTACTCATGCACAAAATACCACGAACTAAACTCTAACGCTAACGCCTATACTTAACTTCGGGTGCCCACTCAGTCAGAGGAACAATGGCTGTTGTTCGGATCTGAGGCTGTTGGGTGCGAAAGTGTAACAGGGGAACAGCTAAGGTTGTACGTCTGATGGCGAGCGTTGACCTTGGGCTTACTTGCTTCTGGTGCAGCTGGTGGACGGGTCTCTCAGCTTCGAGAGCCGAGTTCAAGAGAGCGATTCTCTCTCGGGGGCTTTTTTTTATACCCAAAGGAGCTTCGCGTGCTTTTGGGCGGGCCTTGAACTTGGCCCCGATTAATTGGGCCGTATCTTGATCACTGGTATTGATCTCGACCAATAAAGAGGTGGGTGCCCTGATGGCTGGGCGTGTCTTAGGTGGCTGTTGGCCTTGCTTTGTTTGTGTCTTTCTGGCGCCGGGGTGTCTGCAATAGTATCGGTTACTTGAATGTTGTTCCTTTTGTTCCCGGTGATGGGCCATCAATATGCTAATTGACCTACAGTTTCAGTCTCGTCTGGGAGTTGCCTTCTCAATACGCATCCAGGCTCTGTGCCTGCCTGCTTTCTTAGCACTGTCCATGTTTCCCTATATTCTTTGCAAACATCCATTTTGTGTTCTGGAAGTGGCCATCCCAGATGGCTACAATAAGAACTAGGAGCAGGTCTAGGCCATCTGGCCCCTCGAGCCTGCTCCGCCATTCAACGAGATTATGGCTGATCTTTTGTGGACTCAGCTTCACTTTCCGGCCCGAACACCATAACCCATGGGAAAAAGGACAAACTTCTTGATCTTTTTCAACTTGATGCAGTGAGATCTTAACTCATCAGGTTAGGTTGCATGTCCTTAGCAGCAATGTAACATTGAAAAACCAATTAAGTGAGATTGTGAGGACGAAGCAGGCTCACCTGTCACATTAAAGATAAGTAAAAATGATGGGTTGCGAATTTCAGGCTGCATGTGTCATGAAGGTCAGCTGGCGCGGGTCGTGAAGGTCAGCCGGCACGGGTTGTGAAGGTCAGCCGGCATGGGACGCGAAGGTTGGCCAGTGTGGATCCTGAAGGATGGCTAGTTGGTAAAAATGAGTCCCTGGCAAAAAGGTTTGCAAAATACTGGTTCACAAGATGCTAGTGAAGGAAACCTGGCAAGTTCCTGTAGTATATTTTGTAGCTGGGGCACACTGCTGCCACTGTGCACCAGTGAGTGTAGTCATTGAGCATATTCAAGCTAGAGGTTGATAGATTTTTTTGGGGTACTATGGGAATTGAGGGTCTAATAACCATAACAAGAACCATGGGAAACACTAATCAACCTCCGAGTGGGTCCCGTGGAATACGAGCTTCCCTGTTAGTGGGCGGAGGCCTGCCCACTTGAGGCTCATTATTAGACTATATAAAAGCCAGCCTGGACTGGGATCGGCATCCTGGTATTCCCTACTACGATTTATAGTGTGTGTATACATCGCTGTAGAAGCCATTTCCTTTGGCATTAAATAAACCGCTGTTACTCAGCTACGCTGGCCTCTTGGGTCTTTGTATTGGCGATATGGCAAAAGCAACAATTACGATTCTGGATATTCCAGTCGCATCGGGATATTTCACGCATCATCGTGTTCAATTGGGCTGAAAAATGCCGTTCTTTGCAAAGTTAGTGTTCTTCATTGCAGGCCTGCAAGATTGGGCCCAAGACTCCGAGCGAATGCGGTACTTCTTCGAGGCAAACGGCATCAGTGGAGAGGACCAATGGAAGGTAATCCTCCTGACTGCCTGTGGGGCCCCGACCCTCCGTATAATTTAAACCCGGCAGCCCCAGATATGGAGTTCTTTGATGAACTGGTGGGGTTGATATCCAATCATTATTGTCCCAAACCATTTGTGATTATGCAACGGTACCGAATTAACACTGCTGTGTGGACTCCAGGGAAGTCAGTAACAGACTTCCTGAGACAACTCCGAAGCTGGCTGAACATTGCAAGGTCAGCCCATCCCTCTCTGAGATTTTAAGGGACCATTTGATGTGCAGATTTAACCATGTGGCAGCTCCGAGGAAGTTGTTGGCAGAACCAAGACTGGAGATGAAAAGAGTTATCAAACTAGCCCTGGCATGTGAGAACGTTGAGGACGGAGGTTCAGGAACTCCAGGGTCCTGTTGACTACAACATCCATAGTGTTGGATGAACCCCATATAGGAGTGCAGTGCCAGCCCCTCAGGACCGAGGTTGCATGACCAGGTCGCCATCGAAATAGCAAACAAGTACACAAGGCTGCCTCCGGACTCAATAGTCAAGGGCCATCACAGACCAATGTGACACCTCCCCGGAGGACAATGGGGAGTACTAGTGACATTGCCAAGCCTGCAGTCGCAGAACATGTGGCAACCAAGGCTGCCAAAATTGGAAAAGAACACTCCTCTCAGGGCAGATGATAAGGCCATCACAAGCCAGTGCCTTGCACATGGCCCAGCCTGATGCACCTGAATTTCATCATGGCCCTTAAAAGTTACAGCAAATGTGGGGAGATGGCTCAGCTAGTGAGGTTGCACGTCAACCGCCCCAGGTTTACCCTCGTTGCCAGTTTAATAAGGTATGAGGAGTCCAAAGTAAGTAAAAGTGAACAACATTTATTTTACCAAATTATATGCAGGTGTACGGGTAGATCCTCTCCAGGTACTCTCTTCTGCTGGTCGGTTCCAGACTGTCCCAAGTTTTGTACAAGTACGGGTCAGCTACCCCCCCCCCCCCCCCCCCCCCCCCCCCCCCCCCCCTTCAGTGGGGGATCTCAAACTCCTCAAGGAGCACAGGGAAAACAATTGTCTCCACATTATATGTGCCATGCTGGTTATTACAGATTCGGATTTGGCTTCAGGTCAAAGGGAACCCCCTGGTAATGGAGTTCGACACAGAGGCTTCCATCTCCATCATCGGTCAGCAGACCTTCCGCTGGCTTCGCATGGGAATCCTGACTTTGAGCTTGCGCGATACCAAGACCAGTTTGGTGACAAGTACTGGGGAACCGCTGAACATTATAGGAGTTACTGTGACTCCAGTTACCTATGGGCAGCCGGCAATCAGACCGTCGCTAAAAGTGTTACAGGGCAGGGACACAAACTGTTAGGCCATGATTGGCTGTGAACACTTCGTCTGAACTGGCAGCAGATTATCCGGATGGGCACTGGCAGCCAGTATGGAGTCCTCGGAAACATCCAGAGGTTTTCAAGGACGGCCTGGGTAAAATTAAAGGGTCCAGGGTAAGATTTATGTTGACTGGAGGCCCAGCCAAATACTTCAAAGTACTGCCACTTCCCTTCGCCTTGCTTACTCAGGTGGAATCTCAGTTATGGCGTCTTGAGAGCTTGGGCATCGTATGTCTGGTCCGATTTGTAGGGTGGGCTGCATCAAGTGATCCCAATGTTGAAAACGGGTAAGTCAGTTCGTCTATGCAGCGATTATAAAATGACATGAACAGGGCATCCCGTCTGAACTGATATCCCATGCTGCGTGTGGAGGATCTGTATGCAAAACTAGCAGAGGGCCATCTGTTCACAAAATTCGATATGAGCCCCGCATATCTCCAACTGGAGCTAGGCACAACATCTCAAAAGTATGTGATCTTCAATACCCACAGGGGTCTATACAAGTATACTTGGCTGCACTTCAGGCTCTCATCCGCATGTGCAATATTCCAGAGAGTGATTGAAGGCATCCAAGAGCTACCCAAAGTGGCGGTATACCTGGATGGTGTGCTCATTACGAGGGCCACCGAGAAGTAACACTTAGACAATTTGGAAGAGGTCCTCAGGCAGTTCTTCCAAACAGGTGTCCACCTAAAGAGAAACTTCTTTCCTCAGAGAGCTGCTGGGATTTGGAATGCACTATCTGGGAGAGTGGTGGAGGCGGATTCCATAGAGGTTTCAAAAGAGAGCTGGATACATATTTGAAAGTGAATAATTTAGAGGGCTACGAAGATAGAGCTGGGGAATGGGAACAACTGGGCAGCTCTTTTGGAAGCCGGTGCGGACACAAGAGGCCAAATCATAGAATTTACAGTGCAGAAGGAGGCCATTTGGCCCATTGAGTCTGCACCGGCACTTGGAAAGAGCACCCACTTGAGGCCACCCCATCCGTGTAACCCACCTAACCTTTTTGGAGACTAAGGACGATTTAGCATGGCCAATCCACCTAAACTGCACATCTTTGGACTGTGGGAGGAAAGCGGAGCACCCGGAGGAAACCCACGCACACACGGGGAGAACGTGCAGACACCGCACAGACAGTGAACCAAGCTGGGAATCAAAGCTGGGATCCTGGAGGTGTGAAGCAACTGTGCTAACCACTGTGTTACCATGCAGCCACCTTTGTCCTGTAAATAACAAAAGAGATGCAGTTGTGTCTTTCAGCCGAAGTAGGTCCCGTGCCTGGGTTAGTGCAAGGACAAGGATGGCTTGCACCCAATGAAGGAGAAGGTCCAGGTCATAAAGGGAGCCCCGACACCAGAAAATATCAACTGAACTGAGCCAGCCGTTAACCCATTACGATCCTTTACTGCCGCTCATCCTCCTCAACAATGCCTCCCTGTACAACATCAGAGCTGTGCTGGACCATCAATGGGACGACGGCCCAGAACACCCGTGTGCACTTCTTTTTTTTAAATTTAGAGTACCCAATTATTTTTTTCCAATTAAGGGGCAATTTAGCCTGGCCAATCCACCTAGCCTGCACATCTTTGGGTTGTGGGACAAAACCCACACAGACACGGGGAGAATGTGCAAACTCCACACGGACAGTGACCCAGAGCCGGGATCGAACCTGGTTCCTCGGCGCCATGAGGCAACAATGCTAATCACTGTGCCGCCATGCTGCCCATAACGTCTGCTTCCACGACTCTAGCAGATGCCATTTTGTGCACATTGAGAAAGCAGGGTTTGCCATGATATACGCAGTGAAAAGATGTCATCAATACATCTACAGGTGCCACATTTTTATCTTCACGGACCTGCTGGGCATCTTCAAGGAGGACAAGGGGATTCTCCCCATAGCCTCAACCTGAATCCAGTGCTGGGCCTTGTGGTGAATGAGTATAAATTTCAGCATCACTAAGGAGTGCAGAAATCGAACGCTGTGTCCTCAGTCAACTCCCTCTGCCTGTGAGTCCTCCCTCGCCAACAGTGATGGAGGAGATTATGGAGACATTCAACTTCACGGACACTCTGATAATAACATTCTCGCAGGTTTTTACATGGACCCAGGGGGATCCCATGTTCCACATCATTCTACACGGTGGGTTACAGGGAAGCCCCCCAGCAGCCCCGCAACCCTAGATCATGAAGCAGCAGGAGCTTAGTGTGGAGGATGGAATCCTTCTATGGGGAGCTCATGTGGTCATCCTGCGGCTGGGTCTATAGTCAATCCTGCAGAACCTGCAGAGTGGACATCTGTTGATTTCAAAGATGAAGATATTAGCGAGATGCTATGCCCAGGTGGCTTGGGATCAATGGCAACATTGAGAGAGTGGGAAAAAAGGTGCCCAGAATGCCAGGAGCGCTTAAATGTCCATCCGCCGGCCTTGCTCCATCCTCGGGAATGGCCAGGGTGCCCCTAGGTGCGGATGCAGGCTGACTTCGCCAGGTCTTTAATGGGGCCCATGTTTCTGGTCCTCATAGATGATAACTTCAAGTGGCTGGATGTGCAGTGGATGACACCCACATCTTGAGAACTACTGTGGAGAAATTGGGCACTCTTATAGTACACCCGGATACCGGAGGGGATTAGTCATGGATAATGGGACCCCATTCACTAGCAAGATGTTACAATCATTTATGCATGCCACAGGAGTAAGGCACATCCAGACTGCTCCACACCACCCATCCTCGGGTGGTTTGGCAGAGCTACTAGTGCTACAAGGGTAGCACCGGTGGAGCTACTACTTTGCAAAGCCTGCAAACCTGCCTGAGCCATAGATTTCTGAGTCTTAGGAGGAAGATAGAGTCAAAACAGGACCTTCAGAGGAAATACCACCAGCACCAAAGCTTTAAATCAGGCAACACTGTATATGTCCAGATTTTGGTGATGGCACCCATTGACTCCCTAGCCCTGTTGAAGAAAACAGGGCCACGTCATACAGGGTCAGAACCCGCAAGATGAGCGTAGGAAATATGTGGACAAGCTCAAGTGCAGAGAACTCACCTCGGAGGAGGCTGGGCATCAGTGCCTCCACAACCTCTGGTACTACTACATAGTCAAGCGGCACACCCACTTTGGGCCAGCATCTGGACTGTCAGGCCAATGGCTGGGCCTCAGACATGGACATGGAAGCATTCGCACTCACGTACGATGTTGAGACTGGAGCTGAACCCCCGGCAGTGTCCCTCTGTCGTTCATCATGGAAAAGGCGACCAATGAGTTGCTACCCCACCCCCCACAAACCAGCCCCACCACTGGCAGAGTAGTAACCACGTGCAAAGCGGTGAAGAAGGCCCCTTCAGCTGTGCACTGGAAGGGAACAGGTGTGTAATAACCCTCACTAGGCCCATGGGGATACCCTTATCGATCTCCCAGTGGGACTTATAGAATCATATAATCATAGAATTTGCAGTGCAGAAGGAGGCCATATGGCCCATCGAGTCTGCAC